>NW_009919741.1:13469-40035 GCF_000696875.1 Nestor notabilis
TCTCTTTGCTAAAACAGATAGAACACTTGAATACAGGTGCCATAGGCAGATGCTATAACCACCAGATGGTATAGCATTTGAGTCTCCCTTAAGCAAATGATACATTTACTTATATACAGTAGAAAAATACCCAAAATGGGTTCTCGACAAAGGGGCAACAGCGGCTATTATCTGGAAGATACCTTCTTTATCCTGGGTTATGAAAGGCCTGTAGTCATGTCCTTTCAGACTTCTAAAACTTCAGCGGCAGACAGTGAGGAGGAACAATCCCAATTTTCTTCTAAACTCTGTTCTAGACTGCACACAGACAACCTTCACCCAGATTTCCTGCCATGCAGTGAACACTCTTGCTGCAGTACTGAAAAGCCAGTGCTGTTATCTTGTTTTAGCTCCTACTGCTGGAGTTGTTATAAACAAATACTCACTGAGCAATGGGCAGACTATTTCTATAATTTATGATCAGGATAATCTCCAGGGCATGGATGTATTTGGACTATACCTGGGCAGAGGTGTTTCATTCTCCCTGTTATTTCTGATTTCACCTTTTGTTTTGAGCACTAATTCCAGTGTGGACCTCAGGAGTCCTGGAAAACATAGTTGTTGAAACCGGCATGTTTCTATGAGCAGTTTCGGGTGATGAGGAAAAAAAAAAATATATCTTTTTGCTTTTGAATTAACTGGCCTACACGATTATTGGAAGATAATCTGAAAAGTTTTTTAATTAGGATTTTGGTGTAAGCTTCTGGTAGATGTTTCTGAAATTCTGAAATTCAAAGGCAGCGTATCTTGGAGGGTGGTGGAGACTATTATTTGGAGCCATTTCTAACATGTGAAAGGACAGAACTCAGAATGGTGGGCTAACTCAGAAGTTCAGCCATGTTTTTAAATCACTGCTTTGTAAAGCATATTCTTGTAATGAAGAGAAGGACATTAAAACTGAGACTATAAAATTCAGGCAAATGTAAAGAGAATATGCTTTTTTTATTATACATAGATACAAGAAGCTATACTAAAAAATGCATGAGACATACAGTTCATAGAAAAACTAAAAAAGTGAGTGCAAATCATTATTCTGGGATGTTAAAGTAGGATATGAAATAGTAGGTAGCGAAAGGAGCAGCAATGATCATTTCATTTTGCTTCTGAAGTGAACAAAATAGCAGAGACAGCAGGGCCACTGAAAGGATGAAACTTTGACATAACAGAGGGCCAAAATGAATTCTTCACCCTAATGATTATGAACTGTGGAGGTGGTAATATTCCAGGAACAAAGAGAGACTTTGCTCACGTTTTTTCCCTTTCGTTCCTAGCACATGAAACATTAAAAGTCTTTGTCACTGTATGAGAGCGGATGATAATAAGGCAATTACAACAATCAAAAAGCTGACAAAGAATCAGGCTCAGAAGAATCATATATTAGGATTTAAAAATGATTAGCAATAGCAAAAGGAAGGTCTTCTGCCAAGAGGACTAATAGATGTGGTCAGTAGTAGGGAAGAGAAAGATGTTTTTATAGAGTAGTGGGAACTAAGGGAATGCACTAAATTTTCTTGGGAAGACAGAGGAAATATGGGCAAAACTACAGGATATTCAGACACAAAACATGTCATTCACCGAGAGGTCTGTTGGTATTAATTCATAAAGAGGACACCGAGACTGATAAATGTGTTTCATTTGAACATTACTAAATTAGTAGATAACAGTGAAACAGCTATGTGGCAGAATTTATTGAAGTTTTAGGAAAACATTTGATACTTAGATGGATTTACAAAATCATAAAACATTTTATCAGCCAAACCTGTCAAAACAGAATGAAGAGTAGTGTGGGCTGAGCGAGCAACCAGTAATAAAGAACAGCATGAATAGAAAATGCTAACGATTCGCTTATGCTCTTTACAATTACATTCATAGGGTTACCAATTACCATGTTTACTGGTTTGTGAAAAAAGTGACCGAGGATCATCAGCAATATCTAAAATTTTGATAAAGCACCATTGCCTTCATGGAGAATTGAAAATTACACGTCTCCTGCTATCTGATTTGTCTGTATGCTACTTGTCAGCATTGCTGCATGTCTTACTGCATCTCATGAACCTCTTGGAAACTATTGACCGTGATGAATGGGAGGAGTTGCAAAGGAAGTATCTGCTGGAATCTAGAACAGTTAGGAATAACAATATAAACAAGCACAGCTAAACAGATACAAATTGAATTGCCTCAGTTATTCTACCTCTCTCTTTTATACACTACTGCCTCAAGATGAATCATATGCTCCTGGTACAGTCTTGTTACTTCATTAAAGTATTTCCAGTTTGTCAAAAACTATACAGAGTAGCATCACATCCAAAAAGTATTATCTTCTTGTTGGAGAGAAGTGAAGGTAACATTACTATGATTCATTTTTAGTGCTGGGTAATATTTGGAGATGCATCATGAATACATTTATTATTGTAGTGGAATAAACCATGCTGTGCAAAGTCCTCCTTGAAGAATTGTGTTACATGTAGGGTATAGAACAGTACATTACAGCTCTGCTGCTACACTTAGGACTCAGTTGACACTTCCATTATCCTCTCCTGATTTATTGCTAGTGTTCGTATTACAGAAGCATCTAGAAGTCCCAACTGAGATTATGTCTGCATTGTTCTGCAGTGCTTTTACTCTGACTGGATAAGATGTGGAAAGTGGGAGGGGAAACAAAAAGATGAAGTGACTTGCCCAAGACTGAGAACCAATTGACTTAGGAGGTGAGGGATGAGAGGGGTCTGGTCTGGGAACTGAATAACCACGTAGCAGAGACCTGAATTTGCAGGAATTTGCTTTAGCTCTCAGTGGGATCATTAGTTTAGCTCTCTGGTAATACAGTCTCACAGTTTTCAGCCAAGGATGATTCTGACAGCAAAGAGAAAGAGTTTGCACCTACCTATTTTATTACTAATGGCCATATTCTCACTGACAGCATCCAGTTTAGAACCTGTATTTCCCAATTCTCATTCCAGCTGGCTTGTCACTATATTACACACCCCATTCAGATGGATTTCTGTGTCAGCTATAATTGCTAATTTTTTCCAATTTGCCTAAAACCCAGGTCTTTTTGTTTTAAAATACTTTATGTAGATTAAGAGGTTATTCCCAAATAAAGAAATGTTGCTCACCTAATCTATTTATAGTAATCAATGTTTACAATGGGATTGGATTGCTACGGGGAAAAGTGCTAAACAACACACTGCTCAGTAAAAGAATAGGATCCTGCAGATGCAAAACTGCATTTTTTCTTTGTCTGTTTCCAAAATATGTTTGTGAATGCTCCCTAGTTTAGTTTTTATATTAATCAAAGGTATATTTATAAGTTTCTATTTTAATCTATATGCCTAGAGAAGGCCTTTATCCTTATATGAATTATTAATGTATAAAAATGCTCCATAGTCTTTTCAGACATGCAAGGGATAATCAGTCTTAGAGCTTGCAATGAATGTAAGTATTGATTTGCTAATATGAAGTAATTTGTGTGATCTAAATACAGTGCATACAATGTGTGCAAATTGATTCCAGTTAATCATTTTTGACTGTTCTTCTAAATCTTGGTAAGTGAAAGCCCAATGGATTTCTTGGTGGCTTTCAAAAGATTGATTTTTCCTTTACATCTTTGGGCCCCAATCCAATATAATACTTGGTGTGCTGCTTAGGTTTAATCATGTGAGCATCCATGACTTCAACAGCAAAAAAAAAAAGCGTGCTTAAATTCAAATGGGTGCTGACATATTTTGCTGCATGCAGGTCTAAGCTTGCATCTTATTTAATTTTCTTTTGATAGTAATTATTGGACAATAATATTATCAGCTTCATGTTAGGTGATACTGGATTATTAAATTAAAAAAAATCCAAAACAGAACAAAATGGAATTAAGTTGAATACATCCATTATACAGCACACATTTACTACATTATTAATGAAAGGTTTAACAGGATTAATTAATCTGAACAACTCATAAAATTGTTGTTAAATAATTTTGATGGAAAACTATTAATCTTAAATTTATCAACCTGAAAATAGAAGTATAGACATTTTAAAGGAATGCTAACAGCTAATACATGTCTGCAATTTTGATACAAATATTAAATATGTTTATTAAGCCATTTTAAATGGAATAGTCACGTCTGACACACATGTGGATAGTATGACATAGAAAGACCAACTTATAGATGAAATAAAATCAGCCACTATTAAAAGTCATGTTTAGCTGCAATACTCTAGTATCCTGATCACGGTGCAAATTGACTTTGCAAATTATGGTTTTCCTATCCGAAATCTCCAGTACAACTGAATCTGGGGAATAGATTACCTCTCTACTACCACTTTGAATCAGAAACAGATCCATTATCTGTGGTCTGTCTGAAGTTCAAGAATGTATTGAATAGCAAGTTAAATACTTTTTTTTGTCTCTACTGTAATCAGATGAACTATAACTCCACAAAAAGCGTTCAAAATACGTACAAGCACATCTAACATAAGGGCTTACACATCTGCATGGCCATATCATTACTGACATTTCTTCTTGTTTTTTTCAATCCATATTTGTGTGAAGATAAATGTGTTCATTTGAATGTTTATGAAAATAAGTCACAAATGCATCATGATGCATGTATATCTGAGTGCATATTTGCAAATGCTTTTGCTTAGTGATGTTAGTGCTGTTTAATTTGTAATCCTATATTAAGAAATGGTTTCTGGGTACACCTTTAGTATTACCACAAGGAACATGAAAACGTTAGAGTGTTTCTATAATTATTTTTTCTCCTCAACTCTATAGAAACTAATAACTGTTATTTTAGAGCCTTTTGCAAAGTTAACATGGAAATTGTATGAAAAAGGAAATTAATTAATGGGACTCTTAGTTCTTCCTAGTTACAAAGCCACTACGTGGTGGTTCGGGCACATAAAAGCATGCAAGTGAATTGGTTAAGACAACAGAAAAGCACTGTGCGTTAGCATCTGTCGTTTCCTACCTCTCAGGAGATGGCCGTCTGAGAACCATTACAGAGGTTAACATGTCTGCAGGAATGGTTCTGATTTTCAAACTGAGAAGCATTAATAGAAACACAAATTCTGAAACAATATTATTTAATTAGCATGTGGGAAGGGACAGAAATTAATGTGTTTTTAATAATTGATTGTCACTACATAATAACTTCCATATTAATTGTGCATTAATTATGTTTGATACAGAGCATTATGGTTTTCTTTTCACATATTGCTGTGTGCATACTCTATTATGACAAAAGGTTTTGTCCCTTCCAAAAGAAGATGTGAGGTCAGGATATGAAAATTTACAATTTACCCTGTATATACTAGAGTGGGGCAGGGTGTCAGATTCAGTTTGTCAGCTGCTTCCCGCTAAGAACCTGCATGCTCCTACCATATCCTAAACACAGATTGATTCTGTTCTCCTCAAATTCCCTGTGAAGATCCCTACATTCTGCAGACTCATGTAGGTTAGATCAGCAAAAGTCACTTTGCTGATGCAGATACAGGAATATGTATATGATACAGGAATACCACATTAATAGTAAATCCATATATAATATTATTAATACAGATAACACTACACTTACCATAGGATTCAACTGTCCAGATTTTTTCTGAACAGTCTGAACCTGCAGATATGGGACAGATTTTCTCATAAGTACTTTTTAGTACTTCTTAAATATATCTGACTTGTCCTAAGAGACTTCTGTTTCCATGAGTCTGGAAGGTAAATAAATAAATGTGTGTGAGGGAAGAAAGGAGGAGAAGAACAAAAATGTAAATGAGGAGTTGGAAAAGTGTCACTGAACTTCCTTTCCTGAGTAGCTACTTCTGGTTAGGGTTGCAGTGAGTTTTGGTTAAAAGTGTCTTGGTAGCAATGGGAATATCTTTATATACCAATTCATGCTTCTTAATATCCTGCTCCTCGATGTATCCCATTTTTGCAGAATGCTGTGTTGTAGAGCTTCATAGAATGAACAAATGGAGCTAATTAATAACTTTAACTGTGTTTAATATAATGTTGTTAAAAATATAAAACTAATCTTAAAGAGAATAATATGAGGATCTGATGGGATTAAAATTATATTTGATTATGCTTAACAGTTTTTCTATATGATTACTTAGAAACTGTGCTCATATAATAGTGTGATGGACACCTGGATTATTTAGAGCAGGACCTGGCTATTTGTCTTGCCTAAAGCACAAATACTCTATTGCTCTTCCAGCACAGAATGTTTTCTTGCTTGTAATAGCTGCTAATTTGGACATACACAAACATCTTTAAAAATAATTTTAACCTCTGAACAGCAATTAGACGCTAGAAGAAATAGTGTATGAAGATTCTGAAAGCCATGGGTTTAACTAAGGAAGTGAGGTGTGAGGGCCAGGGCAGGCTGCCTGCCTGAGGTCCTTCATGGGCTGTAGGTTTGGGATTCACCCCAGCAGAGGCTTACGTCATACCCTGGCTACCTGTTCCAGGGGTTCCTTCCAGCAGACCAAGAAGCTTCATTTATATCTTGGCTCTCTAGAGGCAGGTCCATCTATCTGTTCTCCAAAATACATAGTTCTTTTCTGTCCCAGTACTACTGAATTCCTCTGGCTGCTGCTGTGCCCTCTGGCATAGACCTTTAGGTTCACTCTAGCTACTGCTGCAGCCTCTCAAAAGACTAATGCTATTGAAATTATGTACAGTTTTCTCAATTTTGTTTAGCTTGGTATAACTCAAAGAGCATTTTAATGCAAAGGCTGAACGGAAGATACTTTCATCAATATAAGGCTTTTCGCCTCACCTTGAGCTCTTAGTTTGGCGTTGTGAAGTATAAAATGTCAGGTGCATCTTTCAAGGTGTTTTTGTCTTGTAAGTGACAGGACATTTCTTAGCACTGTTTTATTTTTGGTGGGTATTTCTACTTTAATTTCCAGTTGTGTATAGAGCCAGAACACAACACTTCGTGCTCTCTTGCAAAGCATGTGCTTTGGGTAATCTGCAAATGTGGCTTGGCATCTTTAATCTCTCTAATAGGTATGGCACATCAGAAAATACCTGTGGTCTTTCTGATCAAAGAAAGTGACTGATCTGTCTAGAAGAAATTCTTGTGAGCATTCTTGATATTCACCTTATTCCTTCAAGAACGTTTTTAAGATAGAAGAATTGAGACATAAAGAGCTTAGTCTACAGTCTTAGGTACTCTGTCAGTCCTGGCCATGGTTCATTCCTTTTCCAAATTTAACTCATACCTTGTACCCCACACAATGTTCCTGGGGTAGAGAGGCTTTGTTAATGAACTTAAGATGAAAGATAGGTCATCCTATGCTAGTTCATTAAAGAGAAATAACCTTAACTTGCATGTTTCTCAAGCATGAGGATAGGAGCTGCCACCCTATTTATCCTCATTTTGTTGTGGGTTCTGAAATATTTAGGTTTGCTTTAGAGGGAGAGAAAGATCTCTTCAGAGCTTACAATTCCTTTCCTTTTCTTGTTTAAACACTAATTTATTTATTTTTTTAAGCCTAAGAGCTCTTTCTGTTTGCATCATTCTTAAAATTCCTCTTCACCTGACTGAAACATCTGACAGAAGCTTAATAATTCAGCTGGTAAGTAAAGAGAGTCACAGCTTCCTTTCAGGGAGAAAATGCTTGGTAAAGTATTCTGCCATAGCTGTGGGGTCCTGTGCCACCAATTGCAAAGCCTTCACAAAATGCCAGCCTAATTGCTGCATGCAGCTTCACAGAGCTGTGTGGCAGAAAGCAACTCAGAAATGAAGTGGCTCAATATCAACTCTGAAATTATTTAACTCTGTCAGAAACAAATGAGTGTTCTGTGTCTAACCAGCACCCACTTCACATATGCTTACCCAAGTAAGAGGCAAATAAACTTTGTTACACAAAATATAATTGCAGATCTTAAAACAAAGTCTGGATGCTGACCACATACAATAATGAAGATTTATTAAACTGAAATCTAACATGTTCTTTCACATAGCTGAGGATTAGATGGATCTCTGAGACTCTCCTGCATTCAGCAGCAGTGATGAATGCAGTGATTGATGTCTGTGTAAGAACCACTGTTGAAAACCAGGCACAAGTACTTTGAAGGCATAATCAGTATATAAAATCGTTGTATGTGGATAAGCAATACCAATTTAACTTTGTCTCACTTCAAAGGTATTACTCAGCTTAACAGTATCCTATCTCTCCAAGCTGCAGGATTTCAGTTGGATTTTTTGTTTGTGTCTCAATTTCTGTTTTCTTTGTGATTGTAAGAATGCTGGGGCAGAGACTGCCTTCATTTCAAGTATGCTCCACATTTGCCAAGTATTCACAAAGATAATATTAAGATCTACAGCTTATTGCTCTGTACTAGTATCGCCAGCATCTTGAAAATGTGAAGAACTTTTTTCTGATCATCTTCTCCCTAATGTCAAGAACAATTCATTGAAAACTTTGCAACTCCCTGTGGATAATGGGGGGGGGGGGGAAGTTATTTTTCCTTAAACTGCAATGTTTTAAGCTTAACCACCTTTACTTAAAGACATTACTTTAGCAAAGCTATTTTTATGTCTAGGGTTGAGCAGTGTTCTTCCTTTTGAAAATAGATTGTATATCGGGAATATTTTCCAGCTCCTGAACATATTTATCTTTTTCCTAACCATCACAGAGATCAGAAACCAAAAAAGACAGATTGTAAAGCATTCAGGATACAGAACTGCATTTTAAAACTGATAATTCAAGTTCAAAGCATATAAGCGTATCCTTTTTTTTCTTGTTTTCTTTTTTTTTCCCCTTGAGGATGCTTATCAAGAATATGAACGTGCAAATAGAAAGAACATCTGATAGAAAATGAGGGACGGTATTCTGTACTAAATCTACCACTAGTTTCTAAAATATTATGCTATTTAATTTATTTCATCAGCTGAAGCCTAAATAACCAGGAAACATTAAAATTCAACTCTTCGGCAGACATCAGCTCCTGAGTAAGAAATCCTGCTGTAATCTTCCTTGTATCCACAGGACCAAGCCAGAGGTGAGATAGTTGCCTTAGAGGTGGGCAGAACTGGAGGATCTGTAAAAGCCTACCTGCCTTACACCAATCTGAAATCTTGAAGTACACTGAGAGATGCTGTACAGTAGGTGACCAGTTTTCATTTCTTTCCTTACTTTTGCTGCCCATACTTTTTCTTCCAGGAAGATGTGCAGTAAAATGACCTGAGCTTGCCTCTAGGTATAGAGAACTGTATATTCTTAGTTAACAGAGATCTAACTATGTATGCAGATCTTGCAGCTATTTCTCCAGTTTTTCTCTTAGAGTACCCAGTAATATAGTTTGTGAGCAAAGACAGGAGAGAGCTCTGCTGATTAGCCAGCATATTCAGCAATAACAGCTGGCAATGGTGTTCACTGCTATTGCAGGGATCAGGTTATTAATAGTAAACCAATACTGGTAAAAATTACAACTAAAGCCTTGTAACATGGCATTCTTCTTAGCCTGTTTTTTTCTCTGTATGTGGTTAACCATTGTAATTCAGAGGGTTGTGTCTTTATTTTGCACTGTTAAGTTTCCATGTTGTCATTTGCATATGCTGTCATTCATCAGAGTACTTCACTCAGTCTCTGTCAGAAGGTGGCATTGGGACTCTGAAAGGTTGCATCTCTACTTGAGAGCCAGAGATTTATTCCGTTAGCCTGTATAACAACATATCTGCTGCATGTTAATGAAGCTTGCTCATTAAGTGAATTCTCAAGTTCACTGCAAACAGTAGAAGTCCTTATTTTCCATTCCAGTGCATCAGGATTTTGTTTATGCTCACTTGCTATCAGAACAGTGCTGAACATTGTAGGCTAGAAGTTTCAGCTCAAATACAGTTAGATTTTCATTTTTGTGTGTGTGTGAAGAGAAGGGATACCAAGAGAGTCAGTTTTGGGGAAAGGAGATAGAAAAGAGCAGAGAAAGAGGAACAGCACAGAAAATACAGAAAAATATTCAATACTTTTGGTTCACAGTAGCAATCCAAAATGCTTTTGGATTAAAGACTGCTCATCAGGCTTTTACACTTCTGCTCAGGAAAAAGCTTTTCTAGCCCAGGTTAAAGTCACAACTGACTGGACAGATATGGTGATGGTATGGCAAATTAAGGACAAAACCCAGCACAGCAGCTGCAGAAAGTATAGAAGGGCAGATTAGTCTTCCTAAAATTTGTTTCTGGTCTTCTCTTGCTATGTATTTGTCTGTCATATGATTTTGTGTAAAGACAAGATGAAAACATATAATTAATTAGACTCACTTTGTTGCCTGAAGGGGTTTTGTAGACCTGGTTTGAAAAGATCTACTATTCCTGATGGAAACAGCTCCATTAGATGAATTTAAACCCAGTGGATATAAGAAATAGGTAAAATACAATTTTCTTTTGTTAATGCTACATAATATGCAATATAAAACTTGTCACATGGCCTTATTGCTGGAAGGAAGATGTGTTAAGAATTTCCAGTGGGAAGAAAAGGTAGCATTTCTATAAAGACAGAATAAAAAAATGTTTGGTTTTTTATTACTTCTGTTGCCACTGTTCTATAATGGAGACAAAAATTCTGAATTTATTTTCAGTAGAAGCCCTGCAGCACATAAGACGAACTGATAAATGCAAAATTTTAATTTTAGGGTAATGGATAGAATACAGTTTCTAACAGAATTAATTCTTCAGAACTATTCTCTTGATAAATGAGCAGTGAAAGGAGACTTTTCATGTGCAAATGTATGGAAATTTTTGTTTTCTCAAGGATTATTGTACTATATTTATGCTTTTAAAAAGAAACAGCTCTCTTCCAGGGTCCAAACACATAAACCCTTTGGTGCCATGACCATATTATGTATCTAAGGAGACACACAAATTTAGTTGCTGTCTTGTACTTGAAATGTGGAGTACTGCTAGGCCTGAAGGCAGAGGAGAAGAGAGATAGTGTCAGGATGTCTGGATTTTTTTTCCCTCAGTTATTAAACAAGTGAATCTTGCCACCTCTGTAGTTGCAGGAGCTCCTGTCTACTGAAAAGAAAAAAAGAAGCCTGGTCTTCAGAAAATGCAATTAAGCCATCTTGCTTGTTTTGGACTTATTTTGATGGTTATGTAGGAAGGGTACATGTTTCTTCGAGCATGTGCTCACAACTTCAGTCTTCTGGGACATCTTTGACACACACTGAATTGGAGGTATTTTTCCCCCCAGGGTGCTTGCAGATGATATGTAACTGTGATTTTCCTGGCAGCAGCTTGAATTGGTCTGTGCTTTAATGTTACCAAACAACTCTAAATGTGAGGATGGGGATTCTCTCACCTATATATAATGCTATTTGCATATACAATTAAGGCAAAGAGCAGAAAAAAACATCCAGTTATCTGCTAGTGTATCTTAAATCCTAGATAGATGGTTGTTCAAGTTGGCTAGAATTTACAGAGAGCACAGCTGACACATTAATTTATCTGGATGTTCTGTTTTCCCTAGTTCATTAGTAGTTAAGTTTCTTTCTTTGCATTTTGAAATATTAATTCCCTTTGTTTTCTGCTACTTATGAAAATTTATCTCATGAGCAATTGGTAGTGAGTACATCTATTAGGAAAGGGAGTAGCTGTTCTCAGTATGTTAATTGATTTGCAAATTTAGCTGTCAAAAAAGACCCTGAGAGGAAACCACAGTAAAACTTTGTTTTCAATTAAGCTAGTATCTCCACAGTGGAGCCAGGGTCTGCTCTGCAAGCCTCCTTCACATCTTGGAGACCAGGCACATCACAGGGTAATGTTTTTGGCCCCTAAGGGAAGGGAAGGAGTCAACTGCAACACAGCTCTTTTGAATGAGGCAGTCGGAGTGTCATTAGCTGAGATGACTGCAGGTCAGCCAGGATTCAAAGATATGACAGTGGAGATCTGGGAATAAGAGACAGAAAAAACAGACTTTTGCTTAGGGTCTCCCACATTCTTTTGCTTTTATTGTATTGTGAAGAAAAGAGAGAGAAAAAGAAGCAATCGGCTTTTCCAGCTATCAGAGGAAAAAAAATTAAAATATGTGTGCATGAAGAATTAAGTTACACCATTTCTTTTGTGTGCGTTTTGATCAACAGCGTTTAACACTTTGTGGCACTTTGAGTGGCAGCGGGTGATGGTAAAAGCCGTGGTGGCAGTAGGTGGCAGTGCAGCTCTTCGCAGAATTTGAGAAGGCAGCCTCAACCCAGCGTTTACAAGGTACAGCCTTTTCCAGATGAAGGCCTCAGGGCCATAGTCAGTCCTGCATTTCACTTCTCATTGCTGGGGATGTCTTGTTAGGAGATTAACTGTTTAAAATGCAGTGCTAATGTGAAAGTTTTAATTGGGAAATCCTGTGCATGTCAAATTAATCTTAAGTACTTTTATCTATTAATGCCTGTTTCCTTTCCACAGCGCTTTGTATTTTTAACTACCTCACATTCTTTCACATCATATTAAAATACTTGAAATAGACCAACAATGCTTTCTAGATCTGAGTTTGCTGAAAATTCTTTAAAAAGCTGGTTTCTGAAGCCTCCTAAATCTTACAGTACAGGGCTTCCCAAATGCAATGTGAACTGAATGGCAGCCGCTCACCACACTGTCTGTATATTGACAGGCAGTTTGTATCTATGGAGAGCATGCAGGCCAGAGGTTTCATCCTGTCCACAGCTTATGTTTCATGGATAAGTGTGTTAGGCACTAGGAAATGCTGAGAACAACTGGGATTTGCAGTTTGAAAGAAAAGCAGATAGTAACTCAGCTAAACATTTAGGTTGAGACTTTTGAAGTGGTCCTGGGGATTTTAGAGACTGGAATCTCAGGCTGCTTATAAAATCCTCAGTCCTTAGGCCTATATTTTTTTTTTAAAGTGCTTGTAGTTTTTAATTTTACCACATCACACGCACAAAGGTCTTGATATATGGTAGAAGGAGGCAATAAAGGGAGAAACGGAAGTTGCAACTCTGCCAAGGTATAAATTGTATTCCAATTCTTACTCTATGTGCATGGTTCAGGTTTTATCTGCATACTTTGGTGGTTATTGTTGCTTTTAAAGTCTTGATCTTTCTCAAGGGCACCTTACACACCATTTGGCTATCTCTTTTTGTCATCTTCCCAGGCATTTTTTCAGAGAGAGAGAGAGATTTAGGCACAGCACTGTGAATACCATTTCCAGATTTACCAGCCTGGCTGGACTGAAACACAGGCATCCTGGCACTTGTTCTGCATTGCCCAGTGTAGACATTGCTGAGAACTTGAGGAGTAGTCTGTGAAGGAGATAAAGGTAGACAGTTTGCCATGCCTTTAACATAAATATTTTAGACTTCGTGATTAAATGGGTTTATTTATTAAGGTGTAGCCTGATTTTTCTTTTCTAAATGCCCAGATAAAGATGAGGCTGCAAGAGTTAAGTTGTAAAGATCAGCCACAGAGCAGTGGCCCATTAAAGGATGGAACTAACCCATCACGATGAAGAGTTTGTGTGTGTGTGTTAGTAGGTAATGTCATTTCTGCAGATGCTCAACATTAATAGGATTCAAAGATATCTGTTTAGAAGATTGGGTATAATTATTTGCATTTTTGGCTACTGAATAATTCTCTTTAATTCATATATAAATAATGTAGCATATAAATTGCCGTGTTCTTTATCAGGATTAAATTTAACAATGGTAAGGCTTTTTGGGGTATGTGTCTCAGCTATGAAAGCTAAATTTCACATTCATCTCTTGTGTGGAATGCTTTCAGGGTGAAGAATGTGAAGCCCACCCTTTGGCAGAGAAGTTAGAGCAAATGTGCCAGTGCTGAGGTTTTCATGGTGCTTTAGCAGTTAATACTTAAAATGCAGATGCTCATGTTTGTTGTTTGCATGATTTCTAGGGTTCTGATGAAACGTTCCATCTGATCTAGTCTCAGAAAACCTAAGGAAATATGTAAAAGGGCATAATTCATGTCTTGCATTTCTATTTACAGAGAATATGAAAAGTATAAGTATTATTCCAGATATATATCTTTTACAAATTATTGGATCTTATTCTCCATCTCTTTATAGATATTATATAATGCAAAAACAGTGCTTTATTGTTGAAAGTGGTCTGATTTTACTTGCCCAGAACACAAGATCAATATGTATCCTTAAATAATAAACTAAAATACTAGTGAGACCAATTTACCTCCAGCCAGGGAGAAAATGACTGAAGGCATTACAGGAAATCTACATCAGATAAGGCCCAGTAAACCTATCCATGTATAAACATACATGTGGAAGGGAGGGGAATAAAAGGCTGAAATATTTTTAAAAGGAGATTCATCATGATAAGATATTCGGAGAGAAGAGGTATGAAAACATAAATCCTTGGAAAAAATGGAAGATTTTCAAAGTTGTAATACTTAAGAGACGGGCTTGCTGGCTTTTTCAAAATTAAGTGACTTAGGAATATTTGTAGCCGAATGCTGTCTTTTGAAAAGGGGAGATGCGTGGAAGTTTGAATGGAAGCTGGTAAATGACAAAATGCCTTGCATGTGGGAAAGGGAAAACATTGAAAGGGAAAGGGTGGTCTGCTAGCATATTGGTGTCCAAATAGGTTGGCAGCAACTTCATGGATAACCTGTAATACTGACAAATGAAGTTACACTTTAATTCTTCTGATAAGTAGTAAACAATTTGTGACCATCCATGGTTTAGGGTAAATAACCAGTTAGATATTAGAAACTATATGCATTCAGATAATTTTCAAATCATGACTCTACAAGAATTTGTATTGAGTAGTTACAGGAAATTAATAAATTAGAATTGATAATATCTGATAATGTATAAGTCATATTTTAAGCAGGGAAACTGGATTTTAATTCATATTCTGGGCAAGGTTTTCACACATGTCCAAATTATGCTGCTATCAAAGAAGAGGTACCAATTTACCTCAACATAGTCTCTTTCTTTGCATATGCTTTAATATAATATTCTTGAGAAGTGCCAAAGCTCTGGAAATGGAGGTCTTCCTTTTCTCTACCTGACAAGTGCAGCATATTCTGCAGCAAGGAGTCTATTTACACTACTGAGTTACATTCCTATAATGGGTGAACCGTTACAAAGGTCACAGTACAGATCAGTCCCCAAATTACTTGATACGAAAACTTTACTGAGCTGGCAATGGATATATCCACACCATATATCGCTGTTGCCCACACTATAGGCATGCAGAATATGACACAGATTCAGCTCAAAAGCCACATGAACATATTTTCATGCTCACGAGCTCCAGCTAATATTTGTGTCCTGTACTGACAAAGCCATGTGGCTTTCAGTCAGTTCTGAAGTTAGGCAGAGTTTGCTCACCTCTGCTCAGGACGTGAGCAGAAACAGATGTCTTTAAGCACTGCACTGTATAAGTGTACATGGCAAAGGATGCCTGTTTCAAGGTGTGGATGCCAGCAACTAAAGTTATCAGTCATCTCATTTCACATATCACATGCAGCACAAGTAGACCTGCATCCTTAGATCACAATCGCTTTCTCTACCGTTAATCTGTGCTGAGGAGTTAATCTAAAAATTAAAGGTTCTGTATTCTGTTATTATTACTAATTCCCTGACCCATGCAGTCCCCTTGCTTGTTTCACTGACAGAAGATTATTAACTAGTCGTGGTAAGGTATTATTTAGTTTTATTTGTGACTCAGGTGAACAGCCGCAGTGTATTGACGCTTTCAGTCCACTTAATTAATCCTGAAAGTACAAAACAAAAACAATTAATTGCGGCAATCAATAAATATTAAGTATAAAGTATTGAACACAAACTCATATTTCCATGGCATGTTGTATTAAAAGATTTTTGAAAAAAAAAAAAAAAAGATAAAAGCTGAGCTAACCATTGTTTCTCAGGAACTGAGAATTTAATAGCACAAATGGGATAGGATTTCTTCTTTGGGACTACTGCTAGAACTTCTTCATCTGAAATGGCTCATAAAACATACATGAGGTTTATAGTAATAAGTAGTCATGTAAATAAATACATTATACATACAGCAACCAAGAATGGTATGAGGTTGAAGTCTGTTGAGAGCTATTGAGCTAAATATGCTGTGCAGGCAGGGCATCCTAATGAGACAGTACCCAGAAAGAAAACATTCCTTAAAGCACCAGAATGGCTACAATTACATGTCATGGCAAATTTCTTTTAATATTTTTTGTATTCAAATGTTAAATTTCTCACTTGTCTGTATGATGCTTCAGGATACCAGATAATGAAAAGTAGTTTAGCTTTTCAGATTAATATACTGCCCAATCTGTGAATCTTGCACTCCTAAATCTTACTTTTCTAGGCATCAAGTTTGATTTTCAGTTGTCTCTATATCCATTGTTTAACCTTAAATAGTTATTTTAATAATGGATCCTACTGAACATTGAAATAAGGCAGTCCGTCTTTCACTGCTATTTTGATGTGAGTTGAATTAATCACAGTTGAACAACTTTTTAAAACTATGCCTCAAGAGTTTTCAAACTATTAAATATTTTTCTATTATAAGGACTCAGAATTGTTCACTGCAGAGGATAAAGTACCACTTTTGCATACATTACACAAACATTTTGTGCTTCGTGAATCCACAATAAATTTTCTTGCTGATTACTTGTGTAATCTAAGGAGCTCCTGCTGTTTTATGGAGAGTCTTATTAATTTCATTCAAGTAATAAAATTAGCACCTGTAGAGAACTCTTTATGATTTTTAAACTTTTATTATATTTATAAGAATCTGCTTCATTTACTATGTAACAGCCAGTTCATTTTACTATGTAACAGCCAGTAGTTATTTATTCCTGGGAATTTTTAATGAGTAAGATATCCAATATTTAAATAAAAGAAATCATCATATCATCAATGCTGCATATTGGTGTATTGGTGATAGATTCAGGTATGATCACCAGACCTGGAAGCTAAATTTTTAGGGTCAAACACTGAGAATTTGGATGTTCCTTCTGAAGCCTGAGGGAGTGCTGAGGCAATAGTGTGGAAACTCATTGCCGGCTCATGTCAGACAATGAAACTGAATGAAGGACTCATTTGCTAGTGTATACCTGGGGGTTTTGTTCTTGGAGGGTCAGAACTTTAACTGGTGAATTCAGTTACAGAAATAACACAAATAGATTGTAGAATACCAAAGATTAATGATGAATTTTGGGAAGGGGAACATCAGGACATCAAGAAAATTGGTCTTCCAGCTGAGGCAGAGAGGAGCAGAAGCCACATCTTGAACTCTTTGAAAAGAAGGCTTCTGCCATGTGCCTGCATGATCCAGCCTGTTGTTAATCTGTATGACTGTTTCCCAGCAATGCAAGTTTTTAGCAAACTTGTACATACATAGTCTTAGATGAAACATGTGAGGGTAAGTGCTAATGTTGTAACAAGGACAATAAGGTTAGAATACATAAATGAAAGCAGATAAATATTGTGTTACTGTTTGCACACAAAAAATGTTTCAGGATAATGATGTGATCTCTTTTTTTATGAATTAAATTCTGTACTTATGGCTTGGATATATTTTTATGTTTCTTCTGAAAACTGCATATTTTCACTTGTAGAGGTGACCTGGTAACAAAAATAGAGTGTTGAGTATGTTTGTAGAGGGAGAAATAATGTTAGGTCCCAGAATATGGACTTCTCTATGATGGACAGTCCTTCATCAAGACACTATGCCCAGTAGTTACTCACCTTTTCATTAGCGTATATAGCCATTTCAAAGCCAGTGAATCCCCAAATCATGAACTGTCAAGGACAACAAAAAGCTGAGTGGTTTTTATTTGCAGTAATTCTTTTATAAATCATGTTGTGACATCATAAAACCTGTTTGTGTAGATCATCTTTGGAAAAATTATTACCTGTATGACTTCTTATATAATAAGAAAACAGAGCTAAATGTTGTGTCATTTAGAAACCATCAAAAACTATTGATAGTAAAATGCAGGTAGTCTGCGAGTTATTTTATACTCATAGTACTCTAATGAAACATTTATTAAATAACATGATTGAAATCACTCTGACATTTTTTGGCTTTCTGAAGATCACTCAGAAATAGCAGTGTAGGTCATCAGAGAAAAATACATCTTAAGACAATTAATGAAATTCACTGTTTAAATTCTATCAAATCACAAATTCTGGAACAAATTCTTTAAGAGCAGAAAGGAGGATCACATCTGCTTGTGAGATTTCTTTTTGCTCATACAGTGAAATACAAGAATTAATGTTTGATGGCAAACAAAACATCTTCAGTAGTGAAGAAAGATTTTGAAATAACACCTGCTGGAATAGGAGCAACCTGATGTCACAAAAGCTGTGTGCACAGATATAACCTCTACTCCCTTCTCCTTTCTTTCTTCTCATTTGGATTACAGATGCATATTCTAATATTCAGTTTTAGACAATCCAGCCTGGTGAAGCAGAAATGAAATGGTCATCTTCCTGAATTCTCTCACCTTACTGAAGTAAAGCTTTAGAAATATTAACAATGCTTGATTTAAATTATATTAAGGTATTGCAGTAAGAATTTAAATGGCAGCAGTTGCATAATTCCTGGTATGAATCATTTTTGCCTGAGAATTAACTTATTAATTACAGCAGTTAAGTGTAATTATTCTGCCTCTTAAGGTGTACCTTATTATTGCTTTTTAACAGTAAGACAAATTCTGCCAAAGGTAATTATCATAACAATAATTTAGTGCACACTTTTGATCTTGTTAGGAAAACAATATAATCTTCATGAAATGATCTTTTCCATGTTAATCAGTCATTCACAGAGTTGTCATTCGCGTTCCTTACTCCTCCAAGAAGTCTGGTTTTGGCCAAATACTGAAATGCTTGCAAAAGCTGAATTAAATTTCTTCATAGTAATTTAAATGCTGCACATATTATTAATTCACTTTAAACCCCCTCCATTTTCCCAATCCCAAGCCTCTAAAATGTATAAATTCGTTACAGAATTGGTGTTACTAGTTGTTACCAGACAAGCAGAGACTTCAGCTTTTTCCATTCTGTTTTTTTGTTGTTGTTGTTGTTGGTTTTTTTTTCTGCATCAGGGTGTGTTGGATTTATATACTTTTTGCATGTGGGCACAATTTCAAAAAACTGGCAACCCCCCATCTAATAAAAAAAAAGGAAAAAAGATTTTTTTTTTTATAAAGTACATCTAGCAAACATGGTTTTATTAGTAGCATAGTCTATGATTTGGGATTTTTTATTTTTTCTATTTTTTATTTTTTTAACAAATATAAGTTTATTAGTTACATTGCTATTCCCTCCCTTACAAAAAATTGCCGTTTTCTTACACCTATATTCAGGTGAGAATAAGTTTATTAAAATAAATTCTGGTTTATTGGTTATGACCTTGGAGAAAGTTCTCTACAGGTGGCAATGAAGAACAATGAAAAGTTTCTCATCTAGTGTATGATATTAGTGAAGCAAAACTTTTATTTCTTTTGCAGAGCTCCTGAGTAATTGCTGAATTCTCTAAAATAAATATTGTGTCCATGGTATGACACATGATCACCTTTGCTAACCTCCAAAGTTATTAATCTCTTTTGTATTGAGATCTTTGTCTGCTGTAAATAGATAATAGGGACAAGGCAGGTCTTAAATTTATGATCCAAATTTGTATAACTAGCAGCCCAAGCCTGTTCAGTGCTTTATGAGTTATGTGTGATGGCTAAGTGTTTGAGAGCCATAGCAATCACTTAAAGTTGTAAAAAGTATGTTTTTCTCTAAAAAGGTCTCATGGGATTTTGAAATAAAGAGTTTGATCTATAGTAATTCCTAGCTGTTAAAAAAAAGTGTGGATGGAAAATGTGACACATCAGAGGAAGGTCTCTTCAAGACTTCCCAATGATACCTACTTCCCGTAGCATAGCAAATGCTATCAATTTTTGTGATGCAGTGAATATCTGTTGATCATATAACTTTCTATTTTCTATTGTAGTCTTCGTGCTTTCAGAAAATTATTTGAAAGGGCCACCTTTTGGCTGCAGCTTAGTTAACTCAGATACTTAAGGTACTCACATTGCTTACAAAGAATTATAGAATGCTTATTTTGACTCTGGGAGACTAGTAGCATGTTAATGTTTAAATCAATTCCAGCATGCATTCCTCAAAGCAGCATTTATATAAGATGACTTTTGATCATTGTAACGACATAGTTATATTTCCATAGTCAAGGTTTGATGTATTTTCTCCAACTTTCCAAATTGTTTTGTTGATTTTATTATGAGATTTTTGCTCTAGAGATTTTTAATTGTGCATGGTGTGATACATTATTCAAAATACATTTCTATTTGGGGATTTATGCCATTCAGCTTTCTTAGGTTATCATACAAAATACGAATTTTAAACTGGATTTGCTTTTTTTTTTTTTTTTGGAAGCATTTTTTTATTGGTGGCTTCTATATTGTGAAAAATATTCTTCCTTGTTTTGGATTTTTTTACTTTCATAATTATCTGTGCAACAGTAGGTGACAGCAAGGATGCTAAAAAAAAAAGAACAATTATGAAGTTTTTTGAAGTTTACTGCAGTACAGTTTAAGCTGTTGATTTGTCATATATACAGAGACAGTGGGAAATACTATTTGTCTTTCTTTTAAGGTGTTACCTTCTGCAAGTGAATTTCGTAAGTTGCCTCTGTGGTTCTGAAAACATTTTAATATGATAAACATTACAGACAATTTATAGTTTGATTTTTATAATACCTGAGATAGATAATTATCTAGAAACTATTTTTTTAAATGACTGGAGTTTTAAAGATTACTGGAAAATTCTCAACATTTATTTTCTGTGCTCCAAGGCAATGCCTTTGAAATATCAGTGCAATAGCTTATTTTCTTTCTAATTTATTTCTATTTCATCATACTACCTGTATTACGGTGGCCAGCAATGTATCCTTGCATGAATTGACAAATTCCATAAAACAAAGCCTGAAAAGTCATTTAGATGGTAAATTCTTTTTGGTGCAGTGTTGTGGTTTTACAGACAGGTTCTCTTCCCTTATATGTGGGTGTAAACTATTATTCAGAGCTCCCAGAATTTAATCTACTCATGTGAATGATAACACAAAATTAAACAAATGGCATCAATAGTAAAATGAAACTTGCATATAAAACTATAGAATGGTTTGGGTTGGAAGAGACCTTAAAGCTCATCTGATTCCAATGCACCTGCCACATGCAGGGACACCTTCCACTAGACCAGGTTGCTGCAGGTCCCATCCCACCTGGCCTTGCACTCTGCCAGGGATGGGGCAGCCACAGCCTCTCTGGGCAGCCTGTAACAGGGCCTCACCACCCTTATATTGAAGAATTTCCTCTTAATATCTAATCTACATCTCCTCTCTGTCAGTTTAAAGCCATTCCCCCTTGTCCTGTCACTACATGCCCGTGTATAAACTGCCTCTCCAGCCTTCTTGTATGCCCCCTTTAGGTATTGAAAAAGTGAAGCTGTAATACAGCATGTAAAAAGCATCTTGTCATTCACAAAACTTACATTCAGCGCTAAGTTTTCTTTGGCTTTTATTAGATGTTGTTTAATTTTAGTGGTAACTAAAATGTCTCTTCCTAAGATGTAGTCTTGGTTACAGCCCCCATCAACTCATAAATTGCTCACCCTCTCCTGAAGGCTTCTCAAAATCAGATCATGCTCCTTTTTTGGAAAAAAAAAAAGTTTTAGGAAAGCAAATAAATGTGTTCAAGGAATGGGCATAAACACTGCACATTACTTCCCCTTGCACTCCTCTGTTTTTAAATCCTTCACTCAATCTCTCTCTTTGGTGTACTAGATTATGGGGTGTTACTTGGCTCAGGGCTCTGACTGCCCGGGTTGGCAGTCCAGTTCGAGCACACTGATGCCCTTTTCAGCAAGAGTGGTGAGGATGACGTGATGCCTTTATCTTATCTCAGCAGATAATCAGGATATACCATAGGATGCATGCATCGATTCCTCAGTTCAGGCTATGAGACAAAGGATTGGTTTTGATACTATGTAGCAATGACTCTATTTTGAACACGGCTGTAATAAGTCAAACAAAGTGATTTTAATGTTTTTTAAAAGAAAAAAATGTTAACAGCTTATCCGCTTTTGAATGCAAAGGGTATTATAGCAGGGCAGCAAAGTTGTGACTATGTGAAAGTGCAAATCTGAATACCTTCATTCAAATCATCAGCAGGAGTGTGCTGGATTATGCCAGTGATTCTGTCACATCTTCCCGTTGAAACTAATATCATGACAAAGCAAAGTGTTAGAAAACTAATCCAAAATGACCAAAAGAAAAAAAAAACCTTACTGAAACAAACAGAAGCTTTATTTGTAATTGCTTTCAGTAAGCCTAGGAGTTCATCCCCCTGGCTGAATAGTATTTGATTAGCACATAGAACAGACACTACAGCTTTAGTAGGAAGGAAAGTCAGAACTGTGATTGGATTAAAGGCAGTGTTAAACTTCTGCATTCTTTCTTGCACTTTTAAGAGAAGATACTAAAATGCTAAATAGCTGTCTTGGCTGAGGAAAAGGTGACTGCCTGCCAATCAGTTTAAGATATTCTGTGTACATATTCATATTATTAGGAGGACTCCCTGTGCAAGATAAAATATATCCTGAACATTTCTAGGAACTGTAATAGTATTCGGTGACATGGGATTGTCAGCAGATTTAGGGGGAGGAATGGAGGAAAGTTCAAAAGGGATGGATGAAGAATTAGAACATGATTAGATGCCACTGTTGAAGAGTTTAACATCTCCTAATAGTAAAATCTGAACAAATTCTGCATTGTTACCACAGCAAGTATTAGCACAGCTATGTTGCTCTACATAGTAAGTCATATGGCAGGAATTGAGTTGAAACACCATTATGTTTTTAAATAAAAAAGGATCAATATTATTCAGCACAAATGTAATGAAAATGGCAGAGCTCTATGGAAGAAGCATAAGAAAAATCCTTGTTCCAGCTTAAGCCACTTCTAGAAACAATGGGATGTGATAGTGCTGCACTCATTGCCTTTTATTTTTGAGAGAAGTTTCTTAAATAAGGAAAAGTCATTGCTGCATTAAAGAAGAAATTATGGAAAATGTTGCTGTATGCGTGCAGGTTGATAAATAGAATAGAAATGTGCTTGTGCCATCTTTACGTCTTTTATTCTTAAGAATCAGACTTTTGCTTTAATACATGCTGATATCTGAGTGTCTGACATCATCTCTGAGATATGCACAGTCTCTTTACATAGTACATACTAAGGCTAGATAAAACCCAGACTTTTTACTCAGGCAAGACTTATTGCAGAAACGTGAAAGCTCTGTCTCAGTGCAGTGTGGAATGAAGAAAGTTTTTGAAACCTAGAAAGTTAATGGGCCAATAATATTATTTCCTGCCCATCTTTATGTCTGCATATCTAACACACTACTCTTTTCATTTACCTGTATAGTTTGTTTGTGTCTATAAGCAGAATGCAAAAGATTCATCTTTTAATGGCAAATTTAATAATAATTACGATTTTCAGTAAGAGGATATACTGGTATTTAGAAATGTAGATAATTACAAATGGAAACAGGTAAGGTTTATGAGAGCCTCCTAAATTTGATTTGGAGGAAAAAACAATTAAAAGGATATTAACAGCTTTAAAGACATGTTAATGAAGGAGGAAATGTTCCACAAAATTTTCTTTCTTGGCTACAGGTTGAATATTTCAGTTGTGCTATAATTTCAATAATATATTATGAATAAGGGTCTTTTTCATAACATTACTCACAGACCTGCATAAGAGTCATATTCCTCTTGCTCCTGAGGTAGTTTTATTGACTGTGTGTCACTGTAGCTGAGTTGTTGTTTTTGAGGGAAATCTCATACCTTTTTATAACTCTAGCTTGACATTTAATTAAACTTGGCTGGTCTGATGAGGTTGCAACAGTAATTATGACTGCATATCCTTTTTCGCATGAAATAGTTATTAGCCATTGTCACTGCCTTTTGAGAAGAGGGAGCCAGCTAACAATTGTAACAGCTATTTCAAATATCTAATTACTTAATGCATACCTAATTCAAACCTAGCTGTGGACATTGGTAAACATTCTTAGCCATTTTGAGAAAAGTCAGCTGAAATAAATTAGAAGTTGAGTCTATTTATAGACATCTGCCATTGTGCAAGTATAAGCTTGACTCGTCATTCTAATTACAGTTTGCATTTGTGTATAGCTGGACCTTGTTCAATGCTGAATTACGGAGATGCTTATTAATGACATCATCATTCTAGAAATGCTTTTTCTAGATTAATGGACTTTTGGTCATATTGTTGCAATCACTGTTAGTTATATCTACGAGATGGTACTCCGATGTTAAGTTATGATCAGAAGATGGAAGCTGTACATTTAAAAATGTTGTACATACCTTGTCCATTCTTTGCATGTCAAAAAGGATTGGTTAGCACTGTATTGTCAAGGGAGCAATTGAATACTTAACACATAGGTTGTTGCGTACTGTAGTTTAGTGCATTTTTTTTGCATTCTTAGCACACTGTCTGCCCCTGCGTGTCTGGTACTCATATGCAACTTATTTAAAAGAGCCAGTTCATATCTGCATCCTTCCTGGCTGTCATTGCCAAATACTCAGGTATCAGTTTATTACATTTTTGAAAGGAAGCTGTTCTGGAGCTTACCACAGATTTAGCTATTCCTTGCCTGAGTGTAGAGATAGATTACTTCATTGAGATGACCTAAGTCAAACAATAGATCTGAATGACTCAAACTTAATATAATTTTAATCAAAGTTTCTGGTATGTGTCTAGAATTCTTATTTTGAAGGAACATGACAGGTCTATTGATCTTCCAGTTTGTTTTGTGTTTATGTTATCATGCAAGTAAAAGGAGTAGCAAATAAATAGAATGTAAACTCTAAGTGTATTCCTGTAACTTGTAATTTGTACTGTAACCATATTTATGGTTGCATTTTAGTATTAGCAAAAAAGAGACAGGATAGGCATTTCTAGGTCTTCATTCTACATATTAGCAATTTTCTGCAGCAAGAGGAAGCAAAGCTGTTTTTGGAATGGGATTTGTGGTATACACAGAGTACAATGTTTTAAGAGAGCTGGCACCCAGCCATCTTGATTTATGTAGTATCAGCTGTTAGACAAATTTATGTGACACTGAGCCAAACATTAATCATGGTTTAATTGGGTCGATTTACTGATATAAGGCAGAGAAAGAATGTCCTCTTCCATGCAACACAGGTATCTTTGTTTTCCAGATGTGCTGTGAAGAACTGATTTTCTCTTTTTAGGAAAATAGTGAAAGATACCTTAAAAGATGAAAGTATTATCTATAGTACAGATACAGATCTAGAGCTCCAGTATCTCAGTAGATAAAGGCTTAATATAACCACTGTTTGCTAGCAACTTCTGAGCAGCAGTCCTCTGCAAAGAGCAGAGCCAGAGCTTAATTTGTCATGTATTTCTTCATATTAGAAGGTTTGTTCATTGAACATGTCTGGCTTACGAGACATAGAATGACTCGAGATCTTTTTGAAATCCAGTGGTTTGTGCAGCTCTCCAACCAAACTAATGAACTAAAAAATGGCATTTCAGAACCAAAAGTTAGAGGATGATAAATCATTTTTATCAAGGTTGTTTAAAGTGCTATACTTTAGTTTTAATTTACTCTCATGTATTTGTATTTTCTTACAATATTTTTATAAATGAATTCTGATGGTCAGTTTTTGCACAGTTCACATGAATCATAAGATTTTTCTAAACCTGACATGTAACTGATACATCTTTTTTTCAGGTATGACATTCCTTAAATAAAATTCTACTTATATTTGTTAATACTAACCACAAAGTTGAGCAGGATTAACTGAGCCAGATTCGGATTTTTTGCATGGCTTAACTTTGGAGACAACATTCAATGGAGAGGCTGCACTTTCTCAGGTCTTGCAATCATTTGGAAATCCCAGAGTGATTCATAAACACTTCAGAAAATACACAGTATAAATTTAGCAAAAGAGCCAGGGTGAAACAAAATATGACTCAAAATCTCCCTTAAAGCTTATAATCTGGAAATTTGGATGGCACCTAGAGCACATAATTAAAGCTCTGCAAATAGAGGGCTTGGGGTTTGAGTTAGCTGGATCAAACCAAATGAACTTACTGAAGCTTCCTTCATGCAAAACCACTAAGATCCTCTTTTAACTGTACTGCTGTAAGCATGTGCCAGCTTGATACAAAAGTACGTAGCACATAAATCTAGGTAAACTAGTGCTGTTTAGTTCTTCAGTTTCCAATTCTTCTATTAATATTTGCATCCTGCATCCATGGAACTTCTCTGGACAGTTCATATTATGTGAGGATTATTTGAGGTTTGAAAACTGCAAGAAATTGGCAAGAGACATTTAACATTGGTGAAAACTGGTCATCAACATTAAAGAATGTGTCAAAACTTGTCAGTTAATAAGTCAATAGCAAAAATTATTTTTCTAGAGCAGAAACTTAAAAAGTTTTTTCCTAGGTGTCGTGGTTTAAGCCCAGCCG
>NW_009919742.1:0-9942 GCF_000696875.1 Nestor notabilis
CAGGCACCCCTGGCCTCACAGAGGACACACCACGTGGCTGAGGCTCCCTGCCTTGCCCCCCTCCGCATGCGATCGAGCAGTACCCCGCACCTCTGCACCCTGCCTGGCTCTTGCCGATGCCACCAGGCGCTGCACCAGGCGAGCTCCACGGTTCCCATACTCTGCAGGGGACAACTGAGCTGCCCGCTCATCTCTGGTGGCAGGGTCTGTCCACGGTCTGGAGGGGGGAAAAAAGCCGGTCTGGGGGCTGCACAGTTGCTATGGGGTGTGGAGACCACAGGACTGGGCAGATACAACCAAAATACACACTGCTTATGTACAAGTTGACCACTGCTAAAAAGGAAAAGGATCTCTGTAACAGGGAGGGTCACAGCTAGGAGGAGAGAATTCAGTCATATGGATAGGACAGACTGCCTGTACACTGGTCCCTGGGGACATGGGCATGCAGACAGAGGTCCATATCCACCCAGCTCTACAGCTCAGAAGGTTCCTGGTGGGTGGCACAGGTCATGTCCTCTGCTCAGGTATGAGCCAGGACCTTCCCAGGAGAGGGGCAGCCCATGCAGGCAGAAAAACTGGGAGCAAGGTAGGCAGCATGGCTGCAGGAGGGACCACAGAGCTCGAAGCTGTGAGCACAGACCGCAGCATCCTTGGCTAAAAGGGCTCTCCCACACCCCATTCTACAAGAACTACAACCCAGGGCAAGACCTCACCTCTGCCAGCACCAGCCCTGCCACAGACCCATTTTACAACCTTATGGAGAGTTCTGCAATTTGCACAAGCCCTCTCCATATCCACTTCATTGCTCGGGCAACATGCACGTTTGCCACCAGCCTTCACAGCTGTCTCCCACTCTCTGGGGCCAATGTCCTACAGACCAAAGGAGTAACTGCAAAACGAAACACCCCCTTGCCGCCACCACCTCCCCCTCCTCCCCGCCAGCCATGCTCCTCCAGTGAGCACACATGCCATTTATAGCTCCCAGCAGGGCTGCTGGGATGCACGTGCCTCCCATCACATGCCCTGCCACCCTCCCTTCGTGCTGAGCACAAATTACACCTGGCACAGGTAAGACAGAGGTCTGGCCATGCCACACCAGGCTGAGGAAGGGGCAGCAAGACCCTCTGCATGACTGGAGGGACCAGTTAGGCTGAGAACAACCGGCACATAGATCTGACAGCCAGAACCAGGGCAGTCTGCCTGCTCAGCATGAGTGCGCAACCACTGCAGGTACCAGGATCACCATTCTTCATGCTCATGGGCTGCTACATGCTCCCTCCTTCCCGTCAGGCCTCTGGATTGCAGGGCCACATGGAGACCTTTTGCTCCCCAGGCTGCAGGAGAGTCTGCACAGGCAAGAGCTGGCTCATCCCTTACATTGCCATCCTCTCCCTCCCTAGTGTCATCCTGAGGATGCTTTCCAAGGCACTTTTCCCACTTGTGCTGATTGGCACCAGAAATATCTGAGCTTCCTGGGATGGTAATCTCTCACCAAAGCAGTCAGACACACACTGTAGAGCCAAGCCCTGTCCTCAGGCCACCATCACCCCCAGGACAAGTTACCAGCAACATTAGACCTCACTAGCTAAACCAGCACCCAGTGGCAGTTGAAAGCAGCTTAAAACAGGATTTGGGCCACTTGAGACTCCCACTTCATCTTCAGGGCTGTTCTGATTTACACCCCCGCCAGTCATAAAATTCACACTTATAACCCTCTTCTCACACAGCTGTGGGTACAGCACTCAGCACTGTGCCATAAAAGCCTCTTACCCAATTAACCCCATACATTTCTCCAGACAAGCTCCTGCCTGTGCCAGCTCCACTGTTGCATGGGCTCCGCTGCCCTGAGCATCACCCCCAATCCTCCATATCTCCTTTGCAATCCTCCTCCCGGCCACTACAAGCCCTTATCCTTTTCCAGCTCTTCATTCATATTTTAACTGGGGAACTATTAAACAACCTCTACACTCAGCTCTGGGGCTGTGATGGTTTCCATCCTGTTACTGATCTTCTTACCAGCAATACTTCAGCTGCTTTTTTACTGCTGCTGAATACAGGTAGATGCTCTTTTTCTTAACAGCCAGAGCTCTCCTATAGGCAGTAACAACTAGATTGGACGTACTGCACATGTAGAATGAGGTTAGAGCCTTTCATAACATACCCTTTTTTTAAATCAGCAGAGAGGGGTGTTCCTACCCTGCAAACATGAGACCAGGAGTGGGGCTGCTCCATGAGAGTTCACCCTTAGACTCTGGCTAGTCACCCCATTCTCTCACTAACAGATATAGCTCCACAGTACCTGAGCAGAGCAGAGACAGGTCTTGGTAACAGGGTCCATCCACAGGGTAGGCAACGAACAAAGTCCAGTATCCACCTGGTCAGGAGATAGAGCCAAAAAGCAGGACTGGAGAACAAGATTGCAATATATGCCTAGAAGGTAGGGCTAAAGATAAAGCCAAACCAGAAACACCCACACGGTTTCTCAAAACCAAACTGATCCCCTTGGCTTGAGCTTAAAGGCAGCTCAAGAGGGTGGGAGGTCCCAGGTGAGGCCATTTAGTACAATTAATGCTCATTAGCACCCTCGCAGGTGCCTAACACAGCTGCATAAGAGCCTCGGGGCAGTAGGTGGAAGCAGAGCAAATCAAGAACTGCTTCAAGCTGTACGGTGGCTCCGTGCACTCACTGCTGGGGTGCTCAGAGCATGCATATGTGTAAGAGGTACCTGGATAACTTTCTGCCAAGGAAAAACATCAGGGACTGCTGGAAACGCCTGGTATGGAGGTCCTTATGCTTCAGGAATATGTTAGCTGGGACAGCGCATACCTGCTTGCTGTCCTCTTACACAGTGAATGTTCAGTTTTGGCCAAAGCTGGGCGGACCACTCCTCTGACAGAGCTGTTCTGTTCTTGCTGGCCCTGGATAGCACAGGCTGTCTTCTTTTCCCAAGGTTGGCTGGTTGGTTGGTTGTTTTTTTCAGCTGTTCCTTCGATTTGGGCTGAGGCAATTGGATCCCACCTCTGTCAGCTGCCCAAGTCATCTTATTTTCCTGCAGGGGCTCTGATTTCCTGCTGTCCTCCACCACATTTAGCTGGGACTTTATTTGCTCAGCTTGCTTCCAGTTAGTCTGGCCAACATCTGTCCCATCCCCAAGGATACAGAACTTTTTCATGACATCACTCACGAAAATACACAATCCCAACCCCTGTTGTTCTACACCCTTTGGGTCTGGAACTTGTCCTAGCTTTGGTGCCTTTGCATCCAGGTGTTTCCTTGTGGTCACCAGGTCTTGACCTGGTAACCAGGCACTTGAGTCCCCAGGATGTGCTAGTATTAAGTGGAGCACCCCATCCCAACATTGCTCACAGAACCAACCCACTGCAGCCATGTCATTCCCTTCCAGTACACAGAGATACCTGCATGCATGAAGGTGGTAGAGCAAGCATATTACTCCAGAAGTCCTTGGCATCTCTATTCTCTAGCTGTGGCATCACTGAGGTGCTGCTTGGCTAGGCCACCACAAGTGATGGTGCCTGGCTGCACCTCCAGCCCACCCAGGAGCATTTTGAGTGAGCACAGCAATAGCCCTGCTCCTCTGCCTGTCATGTCCAATGTGGGGCAGGAGGGTGGGAGGACAAAGGACCTTTCATGGTATCCAATATGCAGGTGGCCTTTGCCTGCAGCAGACTCTCAGGCTCACTTGCTGGTTGTTGGCTAATGCTGCACAAGTGCCCTTATTGGCCCCTCACCTCCCAGACAGTCTCTGGGGAAAAGTACTAATGTCCAGGATGGAGCAGGTGACCCCTGCTGAGGGATGCCATGAGATGCTGCCACATAGCAATGCTAGTCCAGCTAGAAGGATCAACTGACTCTTATCAAAAGGCTCTGATATGATCTATCCACAGGTGCCCAAGGAAGCAGTTGCAGAAGCACCTGGGAGTATTTGTGGGGCAAGATGTGCTCTAGAGGTAAAGGAATACACACATTGCAAGAAATGAGCCCACTTCATGCTCCAGCATCTCTGTAGCCTCTCTCAGTAGCAGAAGTGGGAAGGGAATCCTGGGCATTTCTGGTCCACCCCTGCTTAAAGCAGAGCCAACTAGACTGGGTTGTTCAGGGCTTACCTGGTGTAGATTTGATTATTTCTCATGATGGAGATCCCACAGCTCCTCTGGGACTGTCTCAGACCTTTACCATCCTTGGTGGGGAGACGTGGGGGGAGCCTATTAGCTCCTCAGTCCTGTAAGAAGCAGCAGATGAACTCTCCTGTGTGAAAACACAACCAAGTGCTGGCTGCAAAGCTGTCCCAGGCTGCAGGCAAGGTACACAAACCAATTACAAAGGAGAAGAGTCACTATGGAAGCTTGGCTACCTGAACTGAGGGGAGCCTCTCAACATGTCCATAAGTAGTTGCTTTCAGGGAGTCTGAGAGGGACATTTGCTCCTGAAACACGTCCCTCTTGGAAAGCAACTTATGACTACTCAGAGAGACAAGCACTGAAGCAAAGTGCTCTCTCCAGCCACAACAGGCTGGGAAAGGCATCTCAGATCCAGCTGGGAAGGGGGAAAAAGGGTTAAACACAGGAGACAGATGTCTGAGGAATGGCCCCCAGCCCTTCCCAGGAACCACATGGAGGAAAACAGTCAAACAGCCATCTGACAGCAGTGTCTTACAAAGACAAAGAAACAACAAAACAAAACAAAAAAAAAAAAAAGCCTTCTTTATTGAGAGCAGCACATAAAAACCCAACAAAACCCAACCCTTCGTGTCTGTGGTACCCTCCGCTCAAGCAAACAAACTAACCCACTCTAGGCTGCATTCCAGTAACAGAAATACTATGGAAGGGAGGAGTCGGTGCTCTGGAAGAGGGAAACAGGGTACGCTGCCCAGAGTCTTTGTACAAAAAAAAGGCACAGGGTAGTTGGGGAAGGTAGTGAGCTCCTTCATATGCCAGGCACTTCGTGTTCCTGCTGGCTGGCCTGTACCCACAGGGCGCAGGGGAGGCAGGGATGCCTGGATGGACACATGGAGGGACTAGGCCAGCAGGTATGCCGGTGGTGAGCAGGGACACAGAGCCTGGTGCTGGAGCCCAGCTCTCACCAGGTGAGGAGGAGCCATGCTCCATCCATGCCAGCAGCTCAAGGGCGCTGGGCTGGGCAGGCGGAGAGCAAGAGGCAGCAAGGGCTGTCTTTTGGGACCAGTGGAGGAGAGGGGTGGCGGGACTGGGGTACACTGGCTTGTGCTTTGAGTCCAGCAGCTGCTGGTGCCGAGCTGTTCACTGGCGCATCGGGGTCAGGCTCAGCGAGGGGCCGCAGGAGTGCCAGGGGCTCCCCAGGCACCTACAGACCCCCGTCCACCCCACTGCGTCCTTCCCCAGCGAGGGCCGAGGATGCTCAGGCTTTGCTGTCAGCTGGGCTGTCCCCCAGGGCAGTGGCAAGCTCGCTGAAGGAGGGTCGATCCTTCGGGCTGGGGGCCCAGCAGCGCTGCATCAGCTTGGCGAGGCGGGAAGGGCAGCCCTCGGGGTGCGTGAGCTTCGTCTTTCCTGACTGCAGACCTGACATGAAAGCAAAATCCAAAGGGCTGTTGGGAAGAGGCATGATCCTCTCCACAGTGTGGAAGGAGGGCTGGAACAGCCTCCCCAGCCAGACCAGCTCCATGTCGAGACGAGGGACATCACACAGCCGTGCCACAATAGGTTACAATGCCAAGGACCAGCACAAGGTACTCCACATACCTGCTAGGACCTCATCATCTGCCAGCGGGGTATAGGGCATCTCCCCATGCGTGAAGACCTCCCACATGAGCACCCCAAAGGACCACACGTCTGACTTGGTGGAGAACTCGTCTTCCAGCACAGCTTCAGGGGGCATCCAGCGCAGCGGGATCCAGGCCTGGCGGAAGTGGTAGTACTCGCTGTGGGCAGAATAGGCAGACATTGAGACTGGTGCCATCCCACCTCTCCCATTCCCCTGCCAGGCTCCGATGCTGACCTGTTGTACACATCCTTGCTGAGGCTCAGGGATGAGACCTTGACCTGCCGCTGGGCACTGACCAGGCAGTTTCTGGCTGCCAAGTCCCGGTGCACGAACCTGCTGTTGGAGAGATGCTCCATGCCCAGGGCTACCTGTGTGCAGAGAGACACCTGACCCCAGAGAGATGTGAGTGCTGGCTGCCCTCCTCAGGGTCCCCAGCCCCACAGCACTTCCAGATCTGCAGTATCACCTTATGTTTGGTGGTGAGGGGCTGTGGCTTCAGAGACTCATCTTTGCTCTTGGAGATCCTCAAGAACTGCTTCAGGTCCCCCTGGAGACAGACAGAAACTTAGAGGCAGCACCTCTCTCTGCTGCCAACCACATATGTCCCTGCAGCAGCTGGATGTGACACTGATCCGTTATCTCCTGGGCCATGGTCCCTCCTGTCCTCCTGGTCCCGGCCCTGTAGGGCAAGCCTTCTGGGCCTCAATTGGCTAAGATCAAGGCAAGCAGGCCTGATGTTCCCAGGTTTTTCATGCCCCAAATAGACTTCTCTCCCATGAGCTCCAGGTTCCCCATAGTAGCCCTTAAAATTCACAGCCATTCTGCAGCAGCATGGAGTCCCACAGCTTAATTTATTCAGCTGAGTCCTGGGCATAAACCAGAAACCAGGAGGATATGGAAGGGGACAAAGTCACCTCCAGAACTTGCAGCAGACACCCATTCCCCTTGAGAGTCTTCCACACGTTAGGAATAACGGTAAGCTCAGCCTGGTCTCAGTGCACCTTGCCTGCCCTGTGCTGCCATCCTGGATCATGTGACTCTTGCAAGCCCCTTGCCCATTCGTTGTCCACCCCTCCTCCTCCTCAATGCAGCACTGCTGGCAAGGGCCTTACCAAGTCCACATACTCCAGGACCATGTAGTGTGGCTCTGCCTCACGGCACAGCCCCAGCAGCCGCACCACATTGGAGTGGTTCAGTTTCCCAAACATCTCTGCCTCTCGCCGGAAGTCCAGCTGCAGCTGCTCATCCCTTGTCTGCAGGCTCTTCACCAGCACCAGCGCTTCACCCTCACCATCCTCAGCACCTTTTGCCTTGGCCAGGAACACTTCACCAAACTCCCCCCTGCCTGGAAGTGCAGAGCAGCACATGGGAAGACAGCATGTGTTAGGACAGCATATGTGCGGCTGCAGGGCCCCGTGTATCCCAGCACATCCAGTTTTCTGGCTAGGACATGCTGGGGTTTCAGCCACAGGTTTCTTGCTGGAGTGGGGTCAGGGCCAGAGTGGCCCAGCATACCCAGGGTTGTGATTGTCTGCAGGTTGGAACGTGGAAAGTGCATCTTGTCAGCAGCACTGTGCCGCTTGCTGGCCCCAGAGCTGCTGCCCAGGTTGGTTAAGGCCACTTCTTCCTGGATCTCTGCTGTCATCTGCCCATTCTGCAGCAAAGCACCACCTGCAAGCAAAGCACAAATGGCTTCAGCATCCTGTCAGGACGCACAGAGAATGTCAAGCTGGGGATCAGCCCCTTCTGAGGCTGACACTCCAAGCACCCACAACTGACTCCAAGTACCGCAGCCTGATGTCTAGCCCCAGGCAACAGCGTGGCCTCCACACAGTTGTTCCCTCTGGTCTCAGGTCTGGCCCCATCTCTGGCAGCCCTGCAGCCACCCTTGAAATCAGATGCTGAGCAATGGCTTTGGTCCCAGAGCAAACCAGCCCCATCTGGCCTTGTCCATCCCAGGGCGCTCAGTCATCCCAAAGGGGTGGCTACATCCAAACTACCATTGACAAAACTCTGCAGAACAGCAGCAGGAGATTGGATGTGTGAGGCAGAAACAGAGCAAAGAGGACCCTGTTCACTATAGCCAGAGTCTCGTGATGCCCAAGAGACTTTCAAGTTGATCTGGCATTGGCTGCTGCAGCCTGACCCCTGCTCCTTGCTCACTTCCCAGCATTCTAGCAATGCTCACGGCCTTGATAATCTTGAGCCTTTCAGACCAGATCAGCCTGTAGTTTTCTTTACTGCCTGGGTGAGAGCAGTGCTAGGAAACAGTGTCCTTGCAATCAACTCCTGCAAACTTTCTGCTCAGCAACTCAACTAGAAATTTTCCTGGCACAGATAGAAGCCAGTGAACAGGACAAAACATTATTACCTTAAGAAAGTAGAGAACCCTGCAATTTACAGGCAGCTTGTAGGGGAAAGACTGTAGAGATAGCAAACCTTGATTTTGAATGCATTTACTGCTTGTATCAGACTTTGCACCAGGAAGAAGCACCTTCCATAAGGCAGGAGTTTGAATGTAAAGCAGGGCACAGCACCAAGCTAAGGTGCCCGACACATGCGCAGGAACACCCTGCATTACTGCGCACACTCCATTTCAACTAGTCCAGGGTAAGCATTAAGAAAACCCCTGCCACGCAAAAGGATTTAATCACAAATTAAGTGTTGACTCAGCATGAGGTAACTCCAACAGAAATCTCACTCCCTATAATTTCCATCAAGGGTCATTGTACAGCAGCATGTGTACATGCATGCTTACAATGCATGCATACAGGAGAGGTACCAGCCCACCCCGAGCAGGCCTGGCCACAATGACAGGGGCTTTGTCACAGGTAGGCTTGGAGCTGTGAAGGCTGATACAAATTGACTTAAGAGCCATGGCTACTGACAGCTGTCATCTCTCACACACTGCAGAAGACCATAGTGAAAAAACACCATCTACCCTATAAATCAAAGCTCGACACTTCTTACACTCTCTGGTTTTACACTAATTATTAGCAAGACTGTTTGACCCTGTGCTGTCTGCACTCATGACTGATAGCATTTCAAGACTACAGCTTGAAGCCAAGACGATAATACAAGAGAACTGCTGCAACTGTGCCAAGAAAACACAAGAGGCTGTAGAGTGAGCATGCTGCCACTGAGAGACAGCACCAGCAAGCAGCAACAACAGACACTTCTGAGAACAAACATCCCTCTGTTTCACAGAGGCTTGACAAGATAGTTGATAACAAAGGGACTGCAAAAATTATCAGGAAGTTTAGGCTGCAGGATATATGAATTAGAGGGTAATCAAGTGTAGAGAAGCTGCCTTCTTTGCATACCTGCCTACAACACCTTAGCATCTTCTGGAGAAAGAGACACAGCCACGCTACCCTGGAGAAATTACCACGTGCCAACACAGAAATAAAATGCTCCCATCAATCCCCACAGCCCTTAACCTCCCCAAATGCCATATTTGTATTCACCCCAAAAAAGCAGAACAGTCAGAGGGACTCTGAGAGCAAGCACCCTTGTTACACATGATGTGGCACACCAAGGAAGTGGCCTTGGAAGATGACCGACTTGTTAGGAGTGCATTGATCCATAGGAAATCCATAGGAAGGATCCACTGCAAATCCATAGGAAGGTCAAATCTGTCTGGATCCTCAGGAAAAGTCAGCTGGTGGCCAGACAAGGAGTACTTATCGGGTAGGTGCTGAGATACTTCAGGTCACCCAGCTAAAGAGGCACCAAATCAAAAGGAGGAAGAGAGACACATCTTTGAAGACCATGGTGAAGGAGGTGACTCCACTGGAGCTGACAGCAAACAAATCACTTCTCCAGAGAGGCTATGGAAGTACCAAAAAGGAGTGTAGACATCTGGGCAGCTCGGTCTGCTTGTAGCAGTGAGGATGCATCTGTCTGACAGATAAGCTGTTTCCAAATGAAGGGGATAAGAAGAGGCAAACTCTGGCAGAATAAAAACAAAAACATAATAAAGATAAGCCGAAATAAAAACCTGAAACCATCTCAAAAGAGATTCAAACAAATCCTTTCACAGGAAGAGGATGCTGGCCAGAGTCTGTTGGCACAAGTGAGCTGCCAACCTGTCCAACAGGAAGAGCTCACAGTGGTGACAGCAGCAGAGCATAAAGCTGCAGAGATGCTCCCGAATTCCTGCTCCCAGGAGGTTACCAACCGCCA
>NW_009919742.1:9973-28205 GCF_000696875.1 Nestor notabilis
CACAGCCAGACCTTTGGTTCTGTTCAAAGTACCAATAAAAGAGAAATAAAACAGGAGACAAAGCCAGTGGTGATGTTTTGCCAGGACCTCACAATAACCCCCCAACAATCAGGATGTGGCTGTGTGCTGGAGAACTGGAGGGGGAAGCACAATGTCTGTATTCACAGGCATCTCCCCCAGCTCTCCGAATCGTAGGGGGAGATACAGGGAATTAATTATAAGGGCAGCAAACTCAACTGCACCCTATCACTTCCAAGTCCTCATTGGTATCACTGATTTAAGGACAACAATATCAGGAGAAAGAGATGAAACAGCTTTTGGAAATGAAAATGATGCCCCAGAGATCTCTTGGGTTCACTGGAGGAGTCACGTAGCTCATGCACAATGCGGACCCACTTCAATCTGTTTGCGGGGTCTCATGGAAACAGCTGTTAAAACGCAGCTCAGCTGCCACAGGACAGGAGGGAACATCCTCCAATGGACACAGAGCAGGTAGGAACCAGGGTAATACAACATGCTGCCAACATGGAAGAGGTGCTTCTGGCAGCTGTTTGCCAAAGCCGCCAACTTAGCTAGTGCAAAGGTAAAGGCTAGCTGTGGCCAGCTGCAGAGGGATGCTGAGCACTGGGAGGTGCAGCCAGAGATAGAACACGAGGCATGGGGAAAACAACCCTGATGTCCCACCGATAGTGGGGGCTCAGCCCTGAGCTGCCTACTTGCTTTCTCCAGAGAGAGCTCCGTGGACAGAGAACTGAAGCCAGTGGCACAGCTGGGAACAGGACACAGCACAGCTGTGTCACTGCAAAGCTGGATGCACCAAATCCCGCCTGGGACTCCCCATTTCCAAAAGGCAACAATGCAACCAGAAAAGGCACTTGCAGGGACAATCAGACATAGAGAAGAGTTGTGTGCTCCAGTGCGGAGCTGATAGATGACAAGCTTGAAAAGCAAGGAGATAGTATTTAGATAACCTCTTATGCTCCAAAAGTTCTTGTCAGATAATGCTGTAGGTGCTCAAAGCTTATATGGGCTTCAGAGATAACAGTGTGCGTTCACAGCAGAATTCAGGGCTGTTCAGTGAAAAGTCTTTCCTCTGGCACCAGAGCTGCTGAAGTATGATCTGAACAGGCCAGCAGGGTACCACTATTTTATTACATTGCTGTAGGGATACTCTCCTCCCCTTGGCAAAGGGTGTATGTGATGCCTTGTAAGAGTGCTGGGAAGCAGGAGCAATATATAACTCAGCAGAGATGGCCATGACATGGGGCTGGGACGGAGGTTTCACACCAACTTGCCTATTTCTCACCTGGCAGCAGGTCTCTGCCCCCAGCCATAGCCAAAACCAAGAGAAAGAGACTCCAAAGGTAAGGAGTACCCTTTTCCCAGGAGCTTCCTGCCCCTCAGCCCTTCCAGCTCAGGAGCTGGCAGCGAAGCCCCCACCCCCGGAGGTGCCAGCCTCACCATTCAGACACTCCATTTCAGGCTCCTCGCCCTCCGGGTGCTTCTTCAGCCTCTTGGCTTTTCTCCGTTTCTTGCAGTAGAACATCAGTCCCAGCACGATAATGATATAGGCAACAGCTGCCCCCACCGAAAGCCCAATGGTCTGGATCATCTTGTAGGGTGTGTGGCTGCCAGGTCCCTCATCCTCTTCTGCTGCTGGTTTGTCTGTGGGGCAGAGACCACCAAACTCATGAGGGTGCAGAGGATTTCCCAGGAATGTGATGGAGGAATCAGAAAAGCTCCCTCCGCTGCTGTGGCCACCTCCTCCTCCAGACTGCACTTCATCCTGACAGGGATGCTGCTTTGATGCCCTAGCAGGCATGACCTGGCCTACAGCACCCACTGGTGGGGCCAGAATCACAGAATGGTTTGGGTTGGGAGGGACCTTAAAGCTCATCCAGTTCCAATCTCCTGCCATGAGCAGGGACACCTTCCACTTGAGCAGGTTGCTCCAAGCCCCTTCCCTTGAACACTGCCAGGGATGGGGCAGCCACAGCTCCTCTGGGCACCCTGTGCCAGTGTCTCACCACCCTCGTAGTGAAGAACTTCTTCCTAATGTCTCATCTGAATCTCCCCTCTGTCAGTTTAAAGCCATTCCCCCTTGTCCTGTCCCTGCAGGCCCTTGTCAAAAGCCCCTCTACAGATTCCTTGTAGGTCCCTTTAAGTATTGCAAGACTGTTATAAGGTCTGCCCGGAGCCTTCTCTTCTGTTGGAGAGAAAAGGCGGCTCAGGGAGAATCAGGGCCTAAAGCTGCCAGGGAGGCAACGTCCCAGTGCAGGGCACTCCCTTACCTACGACGTAGAGGAAGGCCTCACGGTGCTTGATGTTGCAGCTATTGCCAGCGATACACGTGTATTTCCCCGAGTCCTCGGTGGTGACATCGTAGATCACGAGGGAGCCATTCGGCATGATCTGAATCCTGCCAACCACACAGAGCCCTTTGCAAGCCCCAGAGGGCACAGGCAGGCTTGGGGCACCTGTAGCCCCAGCTCCCCATGTGCCTCAGCCCCATGTCCCCAGTGCAACCATCCTGAATCAGGCTGTGAAATGCTCAAGAACAAATGATTGCGGCTCAACTGCAGCCCTGCAAGCTGTGGCAGAAAGGGTAACCCTGGGGCCAGGAGAGTCCAGACCCTGGGACATGGAGACAACTGACTGCGAGTCCCCCAAGCTGAGAACCCAAGACCACACCACTGGCACCTTGCATGCTGGGTAGGCATGGGGAGTGCCCTGCTGTGACACATTTCTGTTTGGAGTGGAGGCTGTGTACCTGGGCAGGAGCTTGCCGGGATCCAAAATCTTGTCCTTCCCTTTCCACTGGATGTGTGGTATGGGGTCCCCCTCTGCCTGGCACTGGAACATGGCTGTGTGCCCCTGGTACACTGTCGTGGGCTCTGGCTCTAGCTTGAAGGTGACGTAAACTGAAGGCAGAGAGGTGGACACAAACACTGTCAGCTCCTGGGAATGCTGCTGACCTCCCGCAAGGGAGCAGGACCAGCACCGACACAGGGACACATGCCTTCTCTGGCTGAACGCAAAGCACTGACAAACCAGACACTCAAGTGCCACGGGGCAGAGCTTCAGGTCAGGCCAGACATTTCCCTCTCTGCAGGGACATGCCAGTTGGGTGCCACTCAGGCAATGAGTGGCCACTGCAAGGCCAGCACAGCAGGAAACCCACCTGCCTACTGTCGAGCTCTCACCTGCTACCACGAGCTGCACGGTGGCACGGATCTCGCCCTGTGGGCTGTTGGAAGCGATGCACGTGTAGTTTCCTGAGTCGCTCCTGCTCACCTTGTGGAAGGACAAGATGCCAGCATTGTGGCTGACGTGGGATGGCAGGCTGCTCCCATCTGCAGGGCACAAGAAAAGGGATGCAGCAGTCGTGCATGAAGCACCAGGCAGCAGCAGAACTGCTACTTCACCAATGTTGGAGGTGGACCAATGCAAAGCTGCTGGGACCCCAGGTCAGGAACAGACATATCGCATCCAGATCCCCCCTACCTGTTTTAGTCCACTGGATGGTGGGTTTTTCCCGGCCAGTGGCTGAGCAGGACACTGTAACCTCCTTATCAAACTCCATGCACTGCAGTGGCTGGGGTGGCGGGGTGAACTTCAGCTTCTCTGCAAGAGACAGAATTGCTGATAACCCTGCAGCTGCAGAAGGCATCAGAGCTGGGAGTATCATGCCTGTACCCTGCCAGGCAAAAGAGCTGCCCACAAGAGGAGGATGTGGAGTGCTTGTCAGCCTACCCAGCACGTGCACCCGTGCGTATCCCTCGATGCTGCCTGCCGGCGTGCTGCTCACACACTTGTACATGGTCCCGTCATACACCTCCACGTTGTTGATGCGCAGTGTCCCATTCTCAGAGATCTCAAACCGTGAGTCCTGCCCAGAAGGAGGGAAGGAGCAGCGTAGAAACGTCATCAGCCCTGGGCTCAGACCCTGCTTGTGGAAGCTGACCCTCCATGTGCCCACACTGTGCCTCAGATAAACACAGCTCTCAGATACACACAGATAAACGTGCTGAGACTCATGCTGAGAACTGAGGCAAGCTACATTGACATCTCTGTTGCCACTGCCTCAAAAGCCCAGGGCCAGCTGCCAACCAAGTGGCTAGAGACAGCCAGCTGTGCACCCATACACCAGTATGATGTGGAACATGGCCAGAGTGGGGGTGAAAAGGATGCTGGACCTAGGAGCAAGGCAAGAAACAGCAGCAGCAGAGGAAGGAGCTGAGCAGGTGCCCAGCAGAAGTGCCCATGACTGGCAAGGGCTTGCCCCATGGCCTCACCTCAGAGATGGAGACGCCATTGCGGTACCACGTGACCGTGGGTTTCAGGGAGGCCTTGCTGAGGCAGTGCAGGTATCCCGGCTTGCTCTCCTCCAGCTGGCTGTCCTTGGGCATCTCCACCCACTTGGGTACCGCTGGGCACAGAGGAGAGGGGTTATGCAGGGCCACTCACCACCCCTCTGGCCAGCACCAGCAGACTAGACAGGCAGTGTGCAGCCAGCCATGAGAGAGATGTCTCTCAGTGGTTTGCCATCCCACCCCAGCTCATCCCAAAACCCTAACCAGCCCCATTCTCTGCTCCCAGCCCTTCTTGGAAAGCTGCCTACTAGCCACAGTGATGCTCAGCTCCTGTTTCTTCTCTCCAGCCTTGTTGGCAGCATGGCACGTATAGGTCCCTGCATCCATCTCAGTAATACTGGTGAAAACAAGCTGCTCCGCTTCTTGGTGCACCCTGCCAGTGGTGGGAACCCGCTCATGGTTCCTCTCCCACCAGACGTGGGGTGTGGGTATGCCTCGCGGGGCTGCGCAGGCCACGCGGTGCCCCTGGTTTGCCGTCAACACCTTCGGGGAGAAGGGTGCCATTTCATCGATCTCTGAGAGGAACAAGAGAGAGCAGGGCTCAAACAGAGCAGGAACATGTAACCAATTCAGCTGCACCACCACTGGAGGCACCAACCAAGGGACAGAGTGCACAAGCTATGTTTGCTCCTCTCATCCAGGCAGCAAGGAGTCATCATTTCACAGACATACCAAGCAGTTCTCCATGCACTGACCCATCGTTATATTGTCACATAGCTCCAGAGTGACATTGCAACTCTGGAACCCACTGCCCGCCCTGCCAGCACCCCCAGGACCTCACCTGCTAACCGCAGAGTCGCCTTCAGCACAAGAGCTTTCCCCCTCTGCCCATGGCCAACGCACTTATAGACACCGGTGCTGCGAGCCCTCACCTGGGTGATCAGCAGGGAGCCGTTGGCGAACACAGTGGTCCTGGGCACATGGAGAGAGGCAGGACTCAGTGGGCATCTCTGCAGGACATGGGCCAGAGCCACAACCCTCTGGTGTCTTAAATGAGGCAGTGGAACCAAGAGGGAGACTTTGTGCCAAGTCAAAGCTTCCCAGTGTGTGAGGGACAGCAGACAAACAAGGAGATGGTGGGACTCATGCTTCATGGAGGAAATGAGCAAATAGAAATCTATTTCTTGGAGAATCATAGAATCATTTATGTTGGAAAATACCTTTAAGATCACTGACACCAACCGTTAACCAAACACTGCCAAGTCCACAACTAAACCATGTCCTTAAGTGCCACACCTGCACATTTTTGAACTACCTTCAGGGATGGTGACTTGACCACTGCCCTGGGCAGCCTGTTCCAATGCTTAAAAACCCTTTCAGGGAAGACACTGTTCCGAATATCCAGTCTAAACTTCCCCTGGTGCAACTTGAGGCTGTTTCCTCTCCGAAGAGCTGGCTTCCACCAAAAGATGTCCCAAGTCTGGTGGGTGCATCACCAAACAGGGCATCACTGAATGCTGAGACAGCTAGGAAAGGGAGGAGGGGGCACAAGGTGGCGCCTGGGAGCTGCCAGGCCACTGGGCATCTGGCACCTCGACAGCAGTACTTGCCATCCACAGCCTGGCTGAGACATCCCAGGCTCCAGGATCACTATCCACAGGCAGCCGGGTCTGGGAGATGTCCCCAGCTCTGGGGATTGCCCCACACATAGGTGTCTGGGGCTCAGAAATATCGCTGGTGCTGGGGATCACCATGCACTTGTATCTAGAGGTACAAGACAACCATGGGCCAAGTGATCACTGGGGATCGCCACCTGTGGGCATCTGGTACTGGGACATGTCCCTGACTCTGGGAATTTTCCTAAGTGGGTATCTGGGGCTTGTGCTGACCCTGGCTCCATTAAATAGCCACACATGAACACCTGGGGCCGGGAGACATCCCCAACTCTGGGGATCATCATACGTGGGCATTTAGGACTGACAGCCCCACAGACGCATTGGAGGACAAACTGCTTGCTGAGTCCTATGGAGATAAAGACCATGCACAAGTGCCAAGGCCTGGCTAAACCCAAGCCACCCAAGCTGAGAAACCAATCCAGATGGCCAGCCTCATGTTGAATGCTCGCCCTCAGGCACAGCCAGGGTTTGGCCTTTCTCTGTTGCTTCAGGAACACGGTGGCCCCTCTCCTCCCAGCCCTGCCCTCATCACCGTGGTCCCTGTTACTTGGATCTGTTGGCAACGGGGCTGTCTTCAAAGAGCCACTCCTGCGTGGGGGGGGGCACAGCTGCAAACTGGCAGTCAAACATGGCCTCTTCGTTCTTGGTCACAATGAGGTCTTGCGGGATGATCACTGCCTGGGGAAAGCTCTCATCTGCAATGGAAGAGACCACAGGAGGGTGAGAAGCTGGGTGCACTCTGTGAGCCCCATGGAGGCAGATGTGCCAGCACGGCTGCAATTACGCAGCTAGAGCCTAGGACTGTGTATGGCAGCTGCTCTGGGGAAAGCCCCTTCTGCTCCCAGCAAGGCCCTGAGCACCCTGGGCTCCTCACAAACACATCAAACCTGCTGCTGGACTGAAAACTCCCTTATCCAATTCCAAATACCCCTCTAAGCTCAACATCTCCTGCCCCCCCTGTGTCTTGCCTCCAAAAGCCAATGGGGCATTCCACCCACGTGGCACCACCATAATACCAGTATTGGCCTAGCCGGCAGCATCTACAGACTCCAGGGTTCAAACCCTGCTGAAGGAAGGAGGACCGCTGAGCTCCAGTACCAGAGACAACAGCACAGACCTGCTCCAGAAAGGGGCAAATTAACACCCGTAGACAGGGTAGGGTCCAAACCCAGCCAGGCCTGTCTTGGTCAGAGGCTTTGCACAGGGAAAGTCACACCAGCTTGACATGTCCACTGCAGCCTGGCTCCCTCCCACCAGCAAAGAGCAGAAGAACAGCCAAGCCCCCAGACCTGAGCAGTCATAATACAACTCACCGATGATATTAATCGTGAAGTTGTTATGGCTGCAGACGAAGCCGACGGCACTGCGGGCACAGCAGTAATAGAGACCGTTGTCGTCAGGGCTGGCGCTCTGTAGGGTCAATGTTCGCTCCTTGTTGCTGACAGAATAGGTGCTACGGCCATCGGGAATTGGGGCACCATCCCGAAACCACTGCCACGTGGGGCTGCAAGACAGGGGCAAGAGGGTGACCAAGTGCTGGGCACTGACAGGGCTCCCCAGAGAGCATGTGTGCAGAGGAGACAGCCCAGAGATGGCCCGTTTCCCTGGATCTCCGTCCCCACGGCTGGCCCCGACACAGACACTAAGCCATGAGACATGCAGCCAAGTGGACAGGACATGACTGTAAAGCAACGGAGAGTGACCGCAGCACACCAAGCAGCTCAGCGACCGGACTGTGACAGCCCGTCCTTACTGTGCTCCTCGCTACGCGGCTCCGAGGAGGCCGTTTGCCTTCTCCCCCGGTGCTCAGCCACAGCCTCAATCAATCCTGCCTTTCGCCTTCCCTAGACTCTACTGAGTCCTCGCAGGAGAGAAAGACAGAGAGAGGGGGGAAGAGCACGCAGCGAAGGTGCAGGAGGACTCCCAGCAGGGTCCGCTCCTCGGGAGGCAACCCTTACCGCGGGTGGCCGTCGATGTGACACCGCAGCACCACGGTGGAGGAGGGCTGGATCTCAGCTATGCTGGCCGGCTGCTTCAGCACCACACTGCCTGTCTCAATCCCTGTGGGATCAAAGAATAACAACACAGCTGGCTCCCTAAACCTACAGAGCCCGGGTGGATGCCGACTCTCTAACAACCAGAGCATGCAACAAAGGCACGAGCACGCTTAAGAGACACATAAGCCCTCAAGCCAGCATGGAATAAGGAGACACCCACCACGCAAATGTCCCACTTTGCCCTGTGTGGCTGTTCTCTGATGGATAAGAAGGGCTCTGAAAGGATCTGCAGTGCTCATGACACACTTGGTGCAGTAACATCCCCCTTTCTTATACACAAATGGGGAAGGCAGAAGGAGAAATCATCTCTGACAGCCTTGGGGATACCAAAAGATACAAGCAGCCTAGAGTGCATGAAGGACATGGTAGGTGGAGAGGAATCCTACTTGCACAGTTCATGCCATCTAATCCCTGTCTGACCACCACTCCCACACCCATTAGCAGGCAAACCTGTTTCCGGTCTCAGGCCCTTTCAAGAGAGTTTTGCCCTATCCACAGTGGGCAGCAGCAGGCTGTGGCATGTGCTTGGCTGCCCTCGCCACACACTCACACTTGATATTGAAAGATGCATTGACTGTGCGGGCCTCTTCCCCAGTGAGCAAGTTCCTGGCTACACACTGGAAGTCCCCGGCATCCCTGTGCCGATCGACAGCAGCAAACTGGAGGTTGCTGCCTTCCTTGAAGCGCTGCTCCGTGTCCTGAACAGGGAGACCGTTCTGCAGCCACTCGAACTCCACGTGTGCTGGCTCCTCCACCTCGCAGCGGAGGATGGCGCTGCGGCCGTGCAGGGCATCCTGGGAGTACGGCTCCTTGGTGAAAAGGATCGCTGCCCGAGCCCCCACAGCTGTGGGACACAAACAGGAGAGCATGTTAGAGCACAGGCATGGGAGAAGGGACTAGGTAACCATGTGCTGTTCCCAAGGGTCTCTAGATCAAAACCACTGTTAGGAGACATATACCCCAAAGCACGTCTGAGAAAAACAATCCCCAGTGAGGGAGTTTAGACAGATTCCAGCAAAGCTGCCTTAAGGCTGTGTCTCCAGCAATCACTGGAGAGCCATCTTCTCCCTGGGACAGGGGCATTAGGAGGGAACTCCCCTGACCGCTACTGAGTGCTGCACTTCCAGCCCAAGCAGAGAGGTGTCCTGCATTGTGTGAGCCAGGAAATCAGTCACCAAAAGATCAGAGCGCAAGCAGCTCCCTGGGCAGTTCAGCTCTTTCTTTGAGCTCCTCTTGTCCTGTTTTCTGGGACATGTCCTAAGTCCCAGCCATGCATCAAGATTGCCCCAGATCAGAAACACGCATGAACTGCTTCTTGGCTTTCCTTAAAGCTTCTCTCCTTGGGATCATGTCTCCATCTCACCTCCACACGCTCAGAAATTACCCAGAAAAACCTGGTCTGGAACGAGGATTGCCATGGGAATAAACACAGCACGAGACAATGTAGCAGTGACACCCCCAGCTCCTGCTTGGGGGGACTCAGCCCACTTGCAAGTAGGAGCAGCAACAAGAAATCGAAGTGGTTGACCTCAGGGTCTGATAGTGGCTGTGGGGTGGCTCTGGAGGACCGGGAGCATCTCTCTGCAGTGGTGGAAAAGCTGAAGAATCCTCCTCCACACACTAACCCCCACCCAAGAGCTCAGGGTCCTGGGGACAGAGCAGCCAGCGCTTCCCTCCGCACTGCCTGACATAGCTGCAGGGGGACCACATCAGCACATTCCCAAATCTGGCTGCTGCCTGGCCATGCAGGCACTGTGCTCCGGTTACCAGCTGGCTGCAGAAAGGAAAGCAGACAAAAGGCAGTTCAGCAGACAGCGACTGTTGTCGGACTCTGTTCCCAGGACCATGTTCTGCAAGGAAAGGGGCCAAGACAGGCAGATTTTGAGCATCTTATAAGCAATCTCTCACGAGGGTGAACAAGTGGTCAAAATGGTGTGTTCACACCACCACAAGGAAAATGGCATCAGAAGGTGGTTGCCTGGATGAGTTACACGAGCAGGAGATCCGACCCCACCTGAAGGGCAGTTCCTCTTTGGAGGCTCAGCTACATCCTCCTGAGTGGTTGTCTAAAAGTCTGGTAAAGGGTCACAATTTGACAGGACATCTCAGTCACCCACAGCTAAGGGCAAAGGATCCTATTCTGAAGGGTATGTTTTGACAGGAGCATCTAAATCACCACATTCCAGGAAGCCTCAAGAGCCCTTTCCATGCTGGAAAGCCTTTGGAGCTAACCATGTAGCACAATCGCCAAGCAAAGCCTCTCCTGCCCGCAGTGCTTATGGGCACCCCAGTGCCAGCCACACACTTCCAGTACAGCCAACCTGTGCTCTCCAGCTCACAGAAATAGTGAGGCATAAACAGAGGTGCTCATCCAGCACTGCTGCTCCCCAGGATGAGGTTCCAGTGAGGACCAGGGGCACCTCAGCCTTTGTCTGTTAACACACTTTCCACGTACTCCAGACAAGAGAGGGCAACAAAGCCACAAAAGCCTGGCTTTCTACCTTCAGCATCCCATTGTGCCACTGACTGTGCTGTGCAGGCAACTTCCCCAGGGGACTGGCCCCAGCCAGTTTAAATCCCACAGCTCTTGACGGCACTTGTCAATTGCACTCAAAAGTATTTAAGGCCACTGGAAGTAGCCACAGACTGACCCCTGTGGCCTGAATGACAGAGCTGCAGACAACGCCTGAAGTCCTGTCTCCTGGATCCCATATTGAGCTAAGCCCCATCAGCGTTCTGTGCTCTAAGGGTCAGCATGTCCACTGAAGTTTCCATCATCAGCTACCATGCACCTCCCCAGACGGACATCATCCATTGGTCTGTGACAGTTGCTCATAAACTCCACAAGATGAACACATGCCCCAAGGTGACAACGTACAGGAATGTATATTCTTACATAGGTACACACATCTTGTTCCCCACATATCACATCTGTCTCACCAAAAGCACTCAGCGAGGTAGCAACCACCCAACCCCACATAAACACAGCTACACGCCCAATAGCACAAAAGCTCCAGAGTATCAGGAGCTGAACTCATCCCAAAACAGGCTGCTGGGACAGACAGGAACAAAAGGCAACAGGACAGTCAAATCCATTCAGGTTTGAACCTAAAGGAGCTGGGTCTATTCTCTTCCACAGGTATTCTTCAGGGTACCAGGCTCATGTCCATCAAACCATACTGGTATAGCACAAAACATATGAAAGGCGGCAGCGTGCATTAGGAGAGCTCATGAAGGAGATGGATCAGTTCTGCTCTTGGGATCTCAGTCTCTCTTCACAGTCTACTAGTCATACTACTGCTGGAGTTAGTGATGAGGCACTTCTCTCTGAAGGCACAGGCCACTAGGGTATTAAGACGTGGTATTTTAAATTAGATATGCTTCTAGCATTAAACTGTCAGCATTAGCAGTGTAACACTAACCAGCAGCAGAACTGCTTTTCTGCATCACTGCCAGCACAATGGCATTTCACTTGGCGCTGGTCAGCCAAGAGCTTCAGCAGCCTTGTCACATGCATCCTGCTGTTCCAGCATCCCCCATGTTCAGGCAGAAGGATGTGGCTCTGTGGACAGAGGATGTGATGAAGGCTTGGCACAAGCTCCACATGGGAAGCAGGTGTCAGAAAACATTGGGACCTAGCTCCTTGGTGAGACAGAAGAAAATATTTATGTCCTTCCATCCTGAATAAAATGAACATTTTGGCTCAAGTGAGATCCCTGTGATGAATGCCTCATGAGCACAAGTGCCAAAGCAAACTGGGATACGTAAGTGTTAAAGTTCAATAAGAGAGCCACAAGCCTTGTGTTTTGACAATAGCATTAAGGTGCCATGAATGGACTGGTTGCACATGGCTGGAAACCATGGTCCCAACCATATATCAGATTTGGGCTGCGAGGAAAGACCAGTAGCAGTCAAATACAGTCCAGACATTTTGGGGTGGAAGACATGAGAAACCCATGGCTGGACACAGCTTTCCACAGTACTCTAAATCCAGAGCACCAGAGCCCAATGTTCAGAGATGGGAAGTGCTGCATTTGCCCATAAAAGCTGTACAGCCCTGATTCAGGAAATTACTGCAGTTGGCAGGATTCACACATCCTCTCCATCCCCTCCAACTCGTCTGGGCTTTTGGGACAGAGGCTCAAGAATCCTATCCAAGCAGAGAGCTATCTGTGTGGGATGCCATTATGTCAGGATTTGGGAAAATCTGTATAAAGTCAGACATCACCACCTGTGCCGAATGAAGAACAAAATACCTCTGCTTGTTCCACTCACCCAGCTAGAGGACCTCTCAGAGCCACGGCGGGCATGGCTTAGACATTTCCAGAACTGCCCAAGCTGGCAGATGAGAGCTCTTGCAGTGCTTGGTGGAGAGCAAAGTGGATCCCTGCTCAGCCTGAGTGAATACCTTCACAACAGCATGTTCCTGCTGTGGTTTCATGAGCTAATCTGGGCTGGACTGCACTGCTAGGAGCTGCTGGAAGAAGCAAAAGGACTCTCTCTTCCTTTAGCAAAAGCCACCCCCAAAAATACCCAGCAACACTAATTTTGTTGGAAGTCAATTCAGCAAGCCCAAGCTAGTGCAGAGCTCTCCCCATCTAACACAGCTGGGCCAGCCGCAGTCCTGCAACGCCAGTGCCAAGCAGCAGTCCCAAATGTGCGTGCTGGCAAGACCCACTCCCTGCATATGTATGTGACACAAGTCACCCCTGACTGGGAGAGACAGAAACCCTCAACACATGTTTCTGGCCTAAAACCATTTCAACTGTGGCTACAGAAAGCTTTTCAGGAAAGCTGCAGCCAGATTAGATAAACACATCTGAAATGCAGCCTGCTTGAAAACAAATGGTGTTTTACTTACAAGATACCTAACTGAAATGCAAAGGTAATAGATGACGGTTAAGTGAATTCTGTAGGGAAGTCATACTGGTACATATAGGTCCCCATGGTATTACTAACACACCAAGGAGCAAACTCTGTGTAGAGACGGGACAGGCACCATAAGGATGCACAAGGATGGGGAGAAAAGGAGGACATATCACATCCCAGCTCTGCAAGCATACTTATGGGAAAGATCTGTATGCAGTAACACAGCATGCTTCATGCAGAGGCACCCCTGCTCAAAATTAATTTCATTTCTTTAAGGAGGCAAATAGCAGCTTCCCAGGGAAAAAAAAACCCACTCAATAACACCTGCATTGTCACTCTGAATCTCTACCAAGTCTATCTCAATTAGCTTTTGGGGCTTGGGATACCCCCAGGACTCAGCTGTTGCAGCCTCCTCCAAAGGCCACAGTGGGCTGAGCATGTGCAGAGCATTTCAGGGTGACAAAGCCAGCAAAGCCACATCCAGGACAGACCGCGTGAGCAGACCTATGAAGTTAGACACTGCTGTCTGCAGAGCAAGTTCTCAATCCTGTGAGCTTTGCCACAGGGAGCAAAGGGCTCTCCACACGTCTGGCAAAGGAGACCAAGCCCCTCGGTAGCCAAACCCCTCAAGTGCTGCCACAGCATTACTGAAGCAATTTGGCAGCAGACTGCAGCACAGCCTGGGAATGGCTTTGGTCTGAGCCATTCTCCGGAGCTAGAACAGCGAGAGACATCAGTGTTGCTGTTTTCATCAGCCAGAGCCATAAGAAAATGCACCAAGCCAGTAGTAAGGATCTGAAGGAGCCACGGCAGAGCTGGGGGCTAGCACTGGGAAACTGGGGCTAAAGTTTTGGGGGATTCCACATCCTGTTCCCAACTGGGCAGCACCAGTTTTGGTACGTTCCAGGCACAGAGACACTGTCAAGTTCTAAGGCTGTATTTAGGGATGCAGTTAATGAGAGATCCTGTGGCCCTGGGGGAGTCTGATCAAGGTCTGGCAGTGAAAGAACCCAGCCCACCTTCTGCACCATACCAAGAGGCCCAAGGGCACCATGGATACTGCCTGGGGAGAAAACCCATGCCAGTCCCAGGCAAGGCTTGCCTGGGGACGTTCCAGTAGCCCAAACCCATCCGAGTGCTGCAGAGTAACCGTGCAAGCTAGGGAAGACCAGGCAGCACATCTCCTGCCCTGCCTGACAGACCCAGTTGCCTACATCTTGAAGCAATCCAAAAGTCATTGTCTCTTAGCCTAACAACATCGCTTGGGAATGCAGTCCCAACCACAAAGCATTCAGCTGCTGTACAGCTCGTGTTCCACGATGTCTGTCTCACCTACAGCCATGCTGGGGAAGCAACAGGCAAGTTAGCTGGCGATGGTGTGTGCCGCTGCACGGCAGGACCCTGCCTGCCCAGGGCACTTGCACCACTCCACATCCTCAGCCCCATGGGATATCCACATTCCCCTCTATCCTGAGCCACCCATCCCCAGGCATGCCCTGTTCGAGCTGGGTGCCTCTGGAGAGCATAGGATACCAACCTTTTTGAGACACTACAGCTGATGCAAGGATATGAGTAATCCCAAAGCTGCTTGCAACCAAATGAGGAATTAGAAGCATGGGAATGGGATTTAGGATAGGGCTTTGTTGGAAGTTTAAGCTTTCCTGGTTTGGAAAGCAAGCCCAGCACTTGTAGGGCTTCTGCTGCTTGTAGCCCAGCCACACTGCATCCAGGCCCCAGGAGCATTATTCCACAGACTCGTTCCAGGGGTACTCCAGCAAAGTTCACCCTGGGTCAGCCTAGCCAGATGTGCAAGCCAGTTCTTTTAATGCTCTGCATCTGGATCAGCAGATTAGAGAAGCTGCGACTCATCTGCAGTGCCCGGCGCAGCAAAGCCCAGAGCACCCAAAGTACATCCTTCCTCCCCCTCCTACAATCCTCCCCTGCCAGCATCAGTCCTCTGATCTGCCTCACCTGCGGAGGGGGACAGATGGCTTACAAGACACAAATAAAACAAAGACTCACAAAAAAGGTCACAGACAGCTCCCCACAGAGTGCTTTGGGCAGAGGACATGGTTGGCCAGTGTCTGTTCTGGCTTCTCAAAGCTGAGAGGACCTCAAATGCTCCCATGCCAGAGCAGAGATGCCCTGTTGCCTAGGAAGGCACCACTGTAGCCCACAGGCAGGGAGCCTGCTCTCCCCAGCTCCCCAGACCTGCAGGGCCCTTTGCAACACCCAAGGGGCAAGGAGCACAGCAGCTCCCCTGGGGAAGGCCCTGGGTACTCTGCAGCAAGCACACAGTGAGCTTCCTGCAGAGAGGAAGCTGGCGGTACAGCTGGAAGAGAGGAAGGTGACCTAGCCCTAGCCCCCTCCACTAACTGGAAGTGGGCAGCAGGAGAAGCCCAAGTCTATCCTCAGGCTGCACACTTCAGCCTCAGGCTGAAAGAGCAGGATCAAGAGACACTTTCACCACTTCTGACCCAGTGACCAGCTCTGGATGTGCCAGCTGATTAACAAACCTCAGCAAAGCAAGGTGGCAGTGATAGCATTTTGCCACCAAGGAATCCACTGCTGATGTATCACCACCCCGACATATCCACACTATGACCTTTAAAGCTTCTGCAACTGCCACTGCTCAAGACCATTGAGGAAGCAAAGCCTCTGCAATCAACCCAGCAGCCACACAGGATATTCCTCTTTGATGAGGAATCACTGATGGAAAAGGAAGGTTTGGATGAGCTAATGCACTCACCACTCTGCAGCGCTTGCTCTCAGCTCTGTAGACCTGTAACAGGGCAAGGAGATGCAGGCAAAGCATTGCTCTGAAGCTGTCATTGCATCCCTCAGCAGCATGGTTAGGTGCTACTAACCCCAAGATAACCAACAACCCAGGGCACTGCTACAGAGAGAACTTGGCTCACTGCAAGCCCAGGGGCAGAGCTAAGGGCCACAAGACAGTCTTTGAAAGAAAAGAGCATCAAACCTCAGCAGAAGGGACTGAGAAGCTCACGCTCAGGTCCCATGTCCCAGAGGAGCTCAACATGGGATGAACACAGACAGCCACAATCATGGGACTGATTTATTGCCATGGTCTTTGGGAAAGACATCAGGCCACAGCAGAAGCCTGGTATCAAAGGTGTGTTTTCAGAAAAGATCATGGACGTGTGCTCCATCCCAAGGCAACAAAAGGCACAGCAGGGATCATGTTAGGGTTTGGGGTCCTGGACTCTTACAGGTTTCAAGAACACATTCACAGAAACCATTATCGAACAGGTCTTGCCTTTAGGAGCAATTTATTAAACAGCATTAGTCTGCAGGCAACAATTCCTCCTGTTGCCAAGTCCCTGGGAATGGCTCCATTTGCTTTTAGCCACTCTTGGATCAAAGAACAGCAGGCTCTGGGTTCAAGCCCCTGCTTGCTTATGAAAGCTGGGCAATCAAATCACTGGGCTGGAGAATCCCTAGCTTGCTGGTCCAGAGGAAGCACTGAGCCCCCACTGAGAACAAGGCTCCAATCACCACAGGCAGGTTTAACTCCTCACGTGCTGGGTACGCACCCTGCAGCAGATTAGCCCATGCAGCTTGGCAGCAGTTCCTGCAACAGAGCAACATTCCAGACATGGAAGTGCTGCTACTCTCACCTGACAGCCTTTCTTTCCTGCTGCAGCCAGGCACAGCATGCACAGCCCCAGTGTCCCTATGACACATGGTCCCCAATGGACTCCCTCCTTTTCTCTCTCTTCCCCATCCACAGTCATCATCCCAAGCTGTCAGTAGCACTTCTTTGCTTGCCTGCAGTGCCCAGGCTCCTTCCAACCCAGCCTCCACTGTGAAAAACCACATCTGCAGAGAAGCAAGCCAGCCCACCCCAGGCCAGGGGAGCCACAAAGAGCAGCAGGCAGTAAAACCACTCCTGCCTTCCCTGCCGTCCCTGGACCAGCCAAACACTTAGTACCCTGATCCCACCTCCTGCTCCCCATCCGCTGCAGCGCAGAGGATGCAGGCTGCCGTAGAGCAAGTAATGCATGCCAGCATCTGCTCTTTCTGCTCGCAAGGCTCTCAGCGAGCACAGGGCCCCATACAGAACCTCCCATTCATGGCTTGAGCAAGCCATGTGTTTCCTGGCACAGTTCATTATGAACACGCTCCTATAAAACTAAGATTTCTGGCATGCTAGGACTAGGAACAACATATGGGTCAGCTTCTCCTCCTCTCCTGGTCACATACACAGAACCAGTGTGCTCATCTGTACCAGCTGAAGCTGTAGAAGCAGGAAGAAAGAAATCATGAATGCTTAACACAAGCAACCCCTCTGCCTCGTGGGTCAGTCCCTACAGCCACGTAAAGCAGCTGCTCGGAGCACGCCTGCTCCACACACAACCTATTCCACTGCTCAGCAGATACTGCGGAAATAGCAGCCAAGCCAAACACCCAGAGATATTTGCATCTCCAAATGGTTTCCAGTCAGAATGTTCCTCCGTGCAAGAGGTTTCAGTTGAGAAAGCCTCTCAGACGGGTAGAGTTGCAATAAACCACACGCTCCCACCAGGCCAGATGGAAATGGTTTGATGCAGGCAACAAGCTCTGAACATGACAGGCTCTGTCTGATCAAGCCCAACATCTGGAAAGCCTTTGGGCACCCATCATATAAGCCTTTTAAAACTGCGTCATTTCCCATTCCAGTTAAAGTAAAAACAAAACCTCACTCTGCACCCAGGAAAAACTCCTATTTGAGTCCCCAGCACAACTGGATGGGTTGAAACCAGCATTCCCAAGACAAGCTCACCCTGAGTGTCTTTAGCTTCATCACCTGGGAGGAACTGCATGAGCAGCTCAGAGCTCCAGGCTGGGGTAAACACAGCATGGTCATACTGGGGTGGATCAAGACGATGAGGGATTTGGGGGGAACACCATCTACTTACCCCTACAGTTGTACCACACCCCCAGATCAAACAACCCAGCTCTGAGAACATGGTTCTGCTTGGATGGACACTGACCCTCTGTTTCATGGTGGTTTGCTGTGGACTTACTGGAGATGCAATGCCTGTGTGCCACCACAAAGGCCATGCATCTAGTTCTTCTCCACGTGCTTCACAGAGACCAACATCGCACCAGCTGGTAGCACACCATTTGCATCCATGAGCACTGTTTCAATTGCAAAGCAACTTTCCAGGTGGGATTTACTGATCCAAAGAAGCAATCCAGGATGAAAGCAGGCACACAGGCATCCCCATCCTCTAACAGCTGGGGGCATCTGCTCATCTCACAGTACTCAGCTATTTCACTTGGGTCCCAAATGGAAACTGCAGAGCTGGTCCAC
>NW_009919742.1:28227-38069 GCF_000696875.1 Nestor notabilis
CACTCCCTTTGTCCAAATAAAAAATTACAACTCCCCAGCCCCCAGCCACTCCCATGGACCCCACTTGAGCCTTATGTCATATGGCAGATGCAAGCCCTTGTTTGGAAACATCTTGGCTGCTGGCCTCCCAGTAAGCGACAACTGCTTTGCAATGGGACCGCAGCCTGAGCTCATGCCTCGTGGCCCACAGCACCTCCTTTCACTGCCCTCTGCATGGAGGGGTGCTTTGAAACACAAACTCCAAGAAGCCTACTCTGTCCTTCAAACCAACCTTCAGAATTAGAAAAAGCAAAGCTGCAAACAGCACAATTCCCATTAGTCCCCCCCGAACTGCTCAGAGAGGCTGGGAGCTATGACGGGTCCGCTCCCCAACTCTCCCTCCTCTTTCAGGCCCAGGATCCTGTACTTGGGAATGGCTAAGCCCAATTTCTGAGCAGTTATCACAAGAAACCAGAACAAAACCACTGGTGTTTGAACACTGTAAATCCACTGCTGGAGCAAACACACAGGCAGCGCTCGCAGTAACACACCAGGGTGCAGCCGGCCATGGGAAGAGCTCACTGCCGCACACAGTGAGGAGGTGCCTGTGCTGCACGCAGCCGCGGTCCCAAAGCAGGCAGGAGCTGCTCACGTATGTGCTGCAGCAGCAAAGACCAGTGTAACTGAGAAGGTGGCTCATCACAAAGAGAGTGAGCCCAGCTACTCGCCTGCAGACCCCCGGTGCTGCTGGCACATGCCGGGACAGCCAGGCTACCCCGGCACTGACCTTACCCACCCAGTCCAAGCAAGCTGGGGCTTCCACTACTCTGATCCTCACGCTGCCCATCCTGCTTCCCCAGCACAGACCCTGTGAATCCCAGCCCTCTCCCGTCAGGCTTGCTTCCTCCAACACCATCCCAAGCTCAGTTTCGTAACTGCCTTTGGAGCTTTGCAGCCTCTATTCTCCACAGCTCTGTGCCTTCATCCTTGCACTGGCAGCAAGCAGAGACCCTGCTTTCCTGTGTGCTCATACCCAGGCAGCAGGTTAAGAGAAGAGCCACCCCAAAGCAACACGACACGATAACCCTGCAGTCAGGGACAGGGCACTGGGGGGGAGCAAGGTCTGGGCATTTCCCACTGCCCAAGCCGCTGCTCTGGCAACAAGTAAGAACAGCAACAAGGGTGCTGGCTCTGCAGCCACGGAGCAATGGAAATGTTACAGGAGGTTCCTCCTCATTCCCAAGCAGAGCGAATGCCAGCCAATATACCACTGAAGGCTTACTTGGGCTGGTGGGAGAGTCCCCATACTGCACAGTTTGTCTCCAAGGCTGACTGATTTGCTAGTGGTCTTTAGGGTAAGGAGGATGTGTCTGGGCTGAACTGCTAGCTGCACCTTCACCCTTTCTCCCAATACCTCCTGAGCACCCACCCCAAAGAACCAGCCAAAGCCATGAGTGCAGTGCTGGAAGGAGACAGGGAAGAGTTACCAGCCAGACCAGAGCTTGTCATGCCTAAACACTCAGGGTGCAGGCATATGCTGGCAGCCGCTGGCTTATGGGGAAGAAAACTGGCTTTGGTCAGGCAGGCAGGGCCATGTTTGCTTGATAAGCAGTGCAGGCAGTGGTGGGCACAGGACCCCTGGGAAGGCCAGGACAGTACCTTTGTGACAGATAAACAGACACAGAGGAACACTGACACAGGAAGGCCACAGGCCCAGCACAGGAGCTGGGAATCCTGCTGGCTCAATTAAACCATCTTCAATGGTGCATCAACCAAAGGCTCCCAAGCAGAGGTTGCCAGCTGAGCAGATATTGCCAGCTCCGTTGCCAAGCCTCAGCGAGAAACACAAATGCTTCAATAGTGACTCAGCACCGGCACCAGGCTTGCTGCACCCACCAGTCCTGCCAATCGACTCTCCCAGGCTTGCTCAGAGCCCTTGAGCGATCCCCTGGCTTCCCCAGAAACACCGATTTATAGTTGACGTGCTACCGGCAGCGCGCAGCAAGCTGGAGACACAGCTGATGGGAAGGCGAAGCGCCCTGGCCAGCACAGCAAAGGTATTGCACTTCTCTCCCACAAAAGGAAACACGGCAAACAGACGCCAAGTGAAGCCAGGATGAGCCGTGTGCTCCCTGTGCAGTAGCCTTTGGCGTCCCTGCCTGTGGCAGGGGTTGGAACTAGATGATCTTCAAGGTCCTTTCCAACCCAAACCAGTCTGTGATTCTACGATAATGCTCCCCTCACAATTCAAGCAAGGGGCATTCAAAGATCTTTACCAAGCAAAACCACGCTGTCAGTCAAGGGCCCAGACAGTGCTGAACAGTCAGGTAGGTCCTGCCAGCAGGCAGGAGGAGCTGCGATGGAGCTAGCTCAGGGCTCCTTGCCCCGAGGCTGAAGGTGAGACCCTGCATGCAATGAGGCTGCACTGCTTCCCCCATAAGGTCCATGTGGTTGAGAACTCACCCCATAGTAGCTGGGATCAGGGCCTCTAGGTATCACACGAGTGCTTACCACTGCATCCCCTTCACTTGAACTGAGGGCTGGAGGCCCAAATTGCTCCTGCCATCCCAAGCTCAGCCAAGAGGGATTCCTCCACAACAGCCAGTGCTGTGTGTACGGAGGGAGCCTCTGGCCAGGGCTTCACATTTTTCCTGTTCCAGCTGAAATGCTGTTCCAAGAGATGATGGGAAAAAACAGAACAAGCTCCATAAAGCCGTGTGGTTCTTCCCTTCAGCAAACAGGAGCCTCAGCCAGCCCAGAGAATGGAAACTCAGGCTACAGAGACAAAAGAGGGAGGTGGGGGGCGGGGGGGAGGGGGCCAGGACAAGGGAAGCGGTGCGAAGACAAGAAGCACGCACGAGGCTCCAAGCAGAGCCAGTCCCTCCAACACACAGAGAAGGTGGCATGCAGCAAGGTAGCCAGGTCAGCACCAGAGCCAAGGGCACGGCACGCTGCTACCTGCAAGCCTCATGCTCTTACAGCACTGTTTGGTAGAGAGCGAAGCAGACTTCATAGAATCCCAGCCTGGTTTGTGTTGAAGGGACCTTAAAGCTCATCCAGTTCCAACCCCCTGCCACAGGCAGGGACACCTTCCACTAGAGCAGGTTGCTCCAAGCCCCTGTGTCCAACCTGGCCTTGAACACTGCCAGGGATGGGGCAGCCACAGCTTCTCTGGGCACCCTGGGCCCACAGGGAAGAACTTCCGCCTAAAATCTAATATAAATCTACTCTCTTTCAGTTTAATCCTCCCTTGTCCTATCACAATATGCCCTTGTCAAAAGTCCCTCTCCAATGGAGCTGCTCCTCTGCCTTGGCTGAGTATCACCTGAACCCACCTGAAGGAGGAAAACCTCCCCAGTACCACCCAACCCAGCGCTGGCCTTTGGATGTGCTTGGTCAGTGTATCTCGCAGACCTAGGTTTCCGAGGGGTCCAGATGGGAAGGTTACAACCTTACCCAATATACCCAACAACTCACCAGCAAGCCCCACAAACACCCTGAGAGCAATAGAGTGGGGGGAGCAATGAGGGGAGAGGGTGTAGACAAGAACTCACTTTACACCAGCACAAGTACCTTTGGTGCCCCCCCTCTCCATTTTGCTAACAGCTGTATCTTTCCAGAACCTACAGGGACTTCAAGCCCACCCATAAGCAGCCTTCCAGCTCTGAGGACTCTGAGCTCGGGACAAAGGGGCAGCTGCACCCCTGAGCCTTGCCTGCAGGGAAGCAGACAGCGGGGAGCTTATTTATCTCCCAAGCCCTGCTCTGGGATAAATATTTTAAACCTCTCTCTAGGTCATGGAGGTGTATTTACAGCTGAGACTCCCTTAGCTATCTGCCTGTCAAGACTCAGATGGATTTGCCACAAAGCAAGGAAGATCCAGCTGGCCAAGCTCTCCAGACAGCTTATAGCTCACAGGAGGAATAGTTGTCCAGTACCACGATCTTGAAAATTACACCCATGCCACAGCAAATGCAGCAGGGATTGAGTTGTGCACTCCTGCCTACAGCTGCCTCTGTATGTATCCAGCCACTCTGCCTTCCCATGAGCAAGGTGCTGGCACAGAGGCTGAGCATGCCACATACAGCACTGCTGCAATCCTGCAGATGCGCTCCCCATGGAGCAAGGCTGCTCCGTGGGTCCAGCTCGAGGTGAGTGAGTCTCTGGAGCATCCTGCTTTGCAACTTGGTTTACTGCAGGTTTGACCTGTTTGCTCCCGTCCTGTAGGAAGCGAAGCAGCTCCCAGGAATGGTGCTCCCAACAACACACACCAGCTTTTCCCAGCAGCCACCTCGCTGCTGCAAGCTAGAAATTGTCCTGTGCATGCAGCAGCGCCAGAGACAAGTGAAGCTGCCAAAAGGCATTGAGGAGACACCCAAAACAGGCCTCACCCCACTTGCTGCATTGGTGCCTCTCCCATTCCTATGGGCTCTACACTGTTGGGTTTTGACTTCTGCCTGTATCTGAAGCTTGCAGAGGAGTGACTGGTTGCCCAGGGCTTCTCTCTGGGTGCGTATCATTTCTGTGTCACCCCTCATGAGCATTTCTGGGACACTGTTTCATACTGCCTGCTGTGCATTGCACATCCATTTTCAGTCTATGTGGCACTGCCTCCTTCCTGGCTACAAAGCATCATCCACAACTTCCCGTACCTGTCTGACACTATGACTTACAGGTCTGCAGATTTCATCCAGCTCCTTCTCTTTCCACTGCTGAAAAACTGAAGACCAGTCCCATTTCCCAATCCCCAGCAACGCTGCCCAGCTACAGGCCAGGACCTGCCTCCTGAAGGAGACAATTGCTGGGGGGATTGGACCCGCGGTATCACCTCTGAAAGGGCACAGCAAGGAACAGTTCCTTGTTTATTTTCATTTGAGCCATTTATGAATCTATATTAAAAGCCACAAAAATAGGAGAGTAAACAGAAAAGCTAATATTTCCTCTGCTCATGCAATATTAATTAAAAGGTAGCTTCTCTATGAGACATAGCTGCATTACCTCTTGGCTAAAAATGGAGAAGAGTCACTGAGTGGGAAGAATACGCAAGCAGGGCACTTTCTGGAATGCTTTTACAAATCGATAACTAGGCAGAATGCTTCCTACAGATAGATCTAGTGCAAATCCCAGAAAGCATTGAAGAAAAGCTTAGATATGAGAGACTTGGAGAGAGAGAAATCCACACTAACCAAATCTTGAAAAACAAGTGCTTTTCTCCGTAGCAGCAGAACGGCCGACTCCAAGTATCTGGAGAACAAAGAATTCTTATGGCAGTCATTAATCCAACAGTGAGAAGAGCACCAGGACATCCTAAAAAACCAAGTGCCAAAGCAGCACACAATGAATGGCAACAGACACCCAACAATCAGGTCCTGGAGAGCAAGAAGCTGTGCTATCTGAGACAATTTGCACAATTCTTCAGCTGCTGGAGACTTTCAGTCTTGGCCCCTCTCCAGGGCAGCTACAGAGGCAACTGAACCACTCATCCACAGCAGCACAAACCCATCCATGCTCCCATGGATGGTTAGGTAGAGCTGGATGCACTGCCCTGTGTGGCACCCTACAAGACTGTCTGGTTTTACCTTCTCTGATCTTGTCTTAGTTGGAAAAGACAAAACATAACCCTCCCATGAAACTCCCATGCCCTCTGACATAGGCACTGCCAGGAGCTTCAACAGAGCCAGCACCACGGAGCAGCTCCATGCCATGCAAGTGATGGGCTTCCCCAGCAGAGCCAGGACACACACCAAAGCGGGCTGTGGAGAGAGTAATAAAGGAACTTGCAAGCCACAGCTTGTCCTGCCTTTAACCATTTGGAGAGTCACTGTACGTTTTGGAATCAAAGGCCTCCTTTGTGCTCCTAAAAAGGCCAACGAGCAACCGTAATGCGGAGAGCGTTTATAGTTAGTCTTAAGCAATACTGCGGCTATCTTGAGCCAGCATCACATTCAACAGCAAGGACAATCCTGCAGAGAGCTGCCCACAGGCACATAAGGCCTCCCCTCTGCAGCCAGAATGGGGCTTGGCCTGCCCGTGCCATGTCTCTGGGGACAGAGGATGGAGCCACTTTGCTCGTGTGCCTGCATCAACAGTGGTAGGGTGCTGTCCTGGTTACTTCTCAGGGTGACCTGAGCTGCAACCAGGCGTAAACCCCTGATGCTGGGACAAACCTCATCTCATAACGGCACTGCAGGAGAGGAAAAGTTACAAAGCCTGTCACGTCAAAGCTACCCTGGCCACAAATACCTGTCATTAGCACTGAGGTCTGAGTGCAGAGCACTCATGGACACCCCTATGTCAGGACAGGGATCACCTAGGAACTGAATGGATGTCAACTAGGGACTGAAATACAAGTAGACTTGTAATACTCACTCACTAACCCTCATCCCCTTCCTGCACCAGCTCCCAGTGCCCAAAGCAACCCCACACGTCATCACTTTCTCCCAGCCTGCAGCATCAAATGCGTCACCGCACGTTCCAAACAGGAATCTGTTCACATCAGTTTTCCTCATTCATCATCCTGCAAAATATGAGCACCAACACAAGCCATCCCAACCTCACAGAGGTCCAGACCATCTGACAGTGATAGATTCAACTCACACACATTCAGCAGCCTTGTGCACACCCCAGTCCCACAACAGCCAAACTTCCTGACAGCTCGATTCAAACCAGAGCTTAACTTGACAGGGAGAAAACATGCCATCGGTATCCCACAGGCAAGCTCTATCTCACACAAGGAATCGCCAGATAAAATCAGCCATGCCTCCTCCCCAGACACACAATTTGCGTGCACCCACTGTGCAAGGGGAGCTCACGAGCACTCATCCCTGCCATGTTGCACCATAGCAAGCCCCAGTCTGGATTCTCCTGTGGTTGGATCTGGCTGGTTTTCATTTCTGCTCCCTGGGGCATCCGGACACCTCAGCATCCATCTGTCCACTATCAACAGGAGTGTTATAATCAGTGACCCGGGCCTTGCCTGGATGTCAACTGCTATTTAAAGATTAAAATGCGTTTTCAAGAAGAGAACTCCTCACACAACAAATTCCAAGGATCAAAACCAGAACAGGGGATAGATTTTTGGAAGCTCACCAAATCAAAGGAGCAGCCCCTGGCAGTAACAGTCTGCAAAGAGTATCAACTAAAGCACCTACCCATCAACCTTTCCCGAAGTGCCTAAGACAAGCAGGCTCGGGCCAGCACACCAAGAGTCCTCATGCCAGGCACACAAAGCAGGCCTTCAGAAGCTTGCAAACCACTCCGAAGTCCCCTTGCCTCCCTCTGTACTGATCAGACAGCACGTATTAGTTACCTCTCAGAGGAGAGGAAAGCAGTCTGCTCTGTGCACAGACAGAGATCGCTGCCCCGAAAAAAGCAAGGCTTAAATTAAGACTAGAAGTACTGTACAGCTCAGCCTTTTAAGCTCAGGAAAAGCATTTTTGTATTAAATTAAAAAAAAAAAAAAAGAAAAATTAAAAAAAAGCTGGCAAGAGCGGGGAATGGAGCTGGAGCAGCAGTCAATGAAAAGCACATGCGCTGCAAACCTGGCTGCCAACACAAATTGATGCTTTGAAACAAAGACGACTTGTGTTTGGCTTGAAGATCTTCCACAGCTACTCGGCAGGGGCTGCAGAGATTAAAAGGAGACACACGTAAACACAGGAAAACAGTGCTTGCTGCCAAGTATTTCCCCAGAACAAAGGAATGACCTGAAATGGAGTCCCTGCCTTGATGGGATGGCATGGGTTCATCCTCACCGTGCTGCAGCGTGCCAAAACAGGCAGAAGCAAGAGGAAACATTGGACAAACCTCTGGACAAGACTTCATTCAAGTTGAATTCATTCAAGTTGAATTAAAGCAGCATCAGACTTACAGACACACCTCCCTGACCCAGAGAGCTGCGTATGGCACTGAATGAGCCTCCAACTTCAAGAGCCCATGCAATCACAGACAGGTTTGGTCAGAAGGAACCTTAAAGCTCATCCAGTTCCAACCCCCTGCCACAGGCAGGGGCACCCTCCCCTAAAGCAGGTTGCTCCAAGCCCCTGTGTCCAACCTGGCCTTGAACACTGCCAGGGATGGGGCAGCCACAGCTTCTCTGGGCACCCCATTCCTGAACCTCAAGCGTCACTACAACTAGCCTGTGCCCATCTCCCATGGAGGAGAACATCCAAAAGAAACCCCAGACAACTGCTCTCCCAGTGCTCCACTCCTTGAGACCACAGACACTCGTGAGCCTCCTGCAAAGCTTCTGTTGCACTTGTCTAGTTCCCAAACCAACCCACATCTGTATTAAGACATGCCTTACAAGACTCTCTTCCTACTGCCTGCACAGTGGTGTGTTCAGAAGATACAGCAAGAGTGAAAAGTAGACGATACATCAGCCTGGGTCATTTTTGTTTAGGGACACCAGCTGTCCAGTCTAAATCAAGCACCGATGAGAGGTGGATTTGCTGGCACTGTGTGACTTGAGAGGTGATGGGACACTGCTCCCCCACATAGTACCCAACAGCAATGCAAGAAAACAGCCCCTGGATCAGATCCCCCAGCCACAGATGAGGGAGACAGAGAGCTGGCAGGCTCATCAACACAACCAGCACAACAGATCCTGACAGGGTTGGGTAGGATGGAAGATGGAAGTGCAGGACCCTGCCCAGGCCACATCCTCGAGAACCAAAGCACCACATGCTTGCTTTCTTATGCTGTGGTTCAATAGCTTTGGCATTAGGAAGTGAGTAAACAGCTTCTAAAGGACCCCAGGGTCCTTACCTGTAGTCCCTCTGAAGAACCTCCCAAAAAGGCAAGAGATGCACAACATACCTGAACTGCTGAAAGCTCACAAGGACATTAGAAACATGATGTGAACCACATGCAAAGCCTCCCAACCACAACAAAGCCCAAGCAACAGCCCCTGCTCCAGCAGGCAGCCACATGAAAAGCCCCCAGACCTGCACCACGCCTACCTGCTCCTCATCATGTCTCGCTCAGAGAACAAATCCTTCCATGCCTAGCAGTGGGATTGCTTCTTCCAGGCAAGCTGGCACAGAAGGTATGCTGTGTTTAACCCCACTGTGCAAAGTAATATCTGCTTGTCTAACAGACTAGAGGCATTTACAAGCAGCTCTGAGATGCCACCTCCCAACATCACCCAGGCAAGGAGCAGAACATGGAAACAGGCCATGCAGCATCACACTCTGCCATGCTGAAATGCATACGGATGCCCAAGAACCAACACGTTAGCAATTATCAAATCATCATCTCTTTATCTCTCTTCCTTCTCTCCCCCAAGACATAGTTGATTTCTTACAAAGGTAAAAGACACTACACTTGCCTTTCTCCCATCTTCACAGGACCAGCCTTCTCCAGGAGGTACTGCCATACCAAAGGTGCAGATGAATTGGTACAGGTGCCCCTCTCACTTATACAGCAAAACCCATTCTGCTAGGTCACAGCTTTTGTACACTCGCCCCCAAACCCAATGTCAACAGCCCGTGCAACTTAAATCATTATAAAGGAGAATGTTCCTGTGCATCTGCCAAGCTCCTTGTCAGCGTTGCTGCCCTCCAGGCCTCCAAAGAGCTCCCTGTCCCAGCCCATGGGACTCAGGTCAGGAGAAGGAGATCTGTTTCCTTGGGGTCTGGACAAACAATTGCATGTCCTCCAATCTCAGGGGAATTTCCCTGCAAACCCTGCAGAAGCAACTGCCTTCACAAAGAGCATGTTTGTACCCGGGTCTGTCCGCTGCTAAATAAGCATTTGTTCCAAGTTCCCAAATATTGAAAGCCGTGGAAACACCCACCGCTAACATGAAATATTTTGCATTCCAGGCCTGAGAGGTACGCTTGGAAATGTTCAGAGAGGAAAGA
>NW_009919742.1:38100-41025 GCF_000696875.1 Nestor notabilis
GAGGTGTGGGTCCAGCTATTTACTTAAGTCCATGTGTGTTTGCTGGAAGACAGCTTTGATCTTTGCAGCTCAAATAGCAGATGAATGGCAATGAAGGGAAGAAAAATATTGGTGTAAAGTTCCCCTAGTAAATACCTGTAACCAGGCCTTCCCAGCTTTTTCAAGTGCCCTACTGCTTATGGCCCAACTGGCCCTTGCACTCTTGCCCACTGACCCAAAGCCAGGCTCTTCTCTTCCCACTCTTTTCCCACCTTCTTCCCTCTGTTCTCCTTGGGTTCCACGGCCTTTGGAGAAAGCAGACCCTGTACCCTAGGACACGTATGCCTATCTGCTTGTGTGCAACATGGACCAGCCTTTGGCCAGACAGGGTGAGACCTGTGCATCTGAGCAACATGCAACATGTGGCACCATCCACCCAGCTCTCCTAAGTAAAACTTGAGCAGATGGGGAGGAAACACACTCCCATCAGCAAAAGCATTCATCACCCGGCATGCTACTAAATACAGTGCTTGCTGCAGTTTAAACATCTGCCCATCTGTCTTTAGAAAATGGACTCACTCTAGATCAAATACGAGATCAGAAGACATCTTCAAAGGATGCAGAACGTGACAACCCTCTGGTCGGTGCCAGCTCTCAGTGGTCCAGGACGCGCTGTGCAGACAAAAAAGCGCCTAATGCCCTGACTATGGAGTCACCATGCCTTTGAAGCTCATGCCATGTTGGGGTTACAGCCTGCCTGGAGCACTGCCTGAGCACAGCCAAGTGCAAGGGAGATCACATGCTTTGTAAGAAAAGGATGGTATTGGCTTGTCACCACTTTGCCCCCAGACTGTCCACAACCTGCTGAGCAGCACAGCTTTGCTGCTGCTGCTGAGGAATGCTTACTCAGATCAGCTATCACCGTACTTGGTCTGGCTGCAGAGGACTTGGAGCCACTGAAAACAGACGGCAGCTTCAGCTCAAAGAACAAAAGTCACCCATGTTGTATCACCAGAAATTTATTTCAGAACCTTTAATCCCAAGAGAAATCCTCAGATTGTATCTGATCATTCCTGTTTTCAGAGATTTTCTTCTTTAGGAACAGGCTTCCTAGAGAGCACATGAAAAGCACTGCCATGCAGAAACACACAGCTCCACACAGGACATGGAGGAACTTCCAGAACAAAATAGACCTTTTGGGGCTTTTTTTTTTTTTATAGCTTTAAAGAAAAGTTGACTCAGCAAATATTTCCTCCGCTAGTGTTTCAACCACATGTTCCAGCAGACGCCAGCACACATCTGGCACACTGCAGTGTCATTGCAGAAAGATCACAGCTTCACCAAGCAACGGAAATGGAGGAACAGGGACCAGCAGTCCAGGCACTGTGCACTCCTGGAGCACATACGTGGCAAAGGAGGATCACAGAGAACCACAGATACCCCACACTTCACCAGCCTTTCCCCAGCCCTTGCTCTAAACAGCAACCACAGGCAAAGGGAGACGCTGCCCTGCAACCCGCAAAACCTACTGCTAGCCCGTAAAACCTTGACACCAAGCCACACATTTGGGCCACGTTGCTGGCATCTAAGATGTTTCACAGTGTCCACAAGCTGGATGGCAGCACATTCCTCCTGGTGCTGTAGGATGTAGTCCTTCTGAGCAAGAGAAATGAGCGGGGGTCAACACGTATGGGGCAGCACAGACACTCTGGGAGCTGCAGAAGGGAGCAGGCAGGCAGGACAGGCAGCAGACGGCCCCCACAGGCAGGCTGGCACAACCCCACTGCTGGTGGCAGCACATTGGCAATAGGAGAATGCTGTAGCAGGTCCACAGGGCTCCAAATGAGAGCTAAATCAAAGCATACACTCCCCCTCCACAAACAGCCTTCCCAGAAGGCTGCCAAGGCAATCAGCAGTTACAGTGCTAATCTGAATAAGTGCTGCTTTCCGTGCTAATCAGTTGTAAACTGGACATTACTTGCAGACTAGCAGCTCAGGCACAGCTCCAGATGCACTAAGAGCAGCATTATTACAAATATCTTTCACAGAATCAGAACAGTTTGGGAAGGGACCGTCAAAGGTCACTTAGTCAAAACCCCTGCAATGAGCAGGGACATCTTCAACTAGATCAGGTTGCCCAGAACCCACATCTAGCCTGGCCTTGAATGCCTCCAGGGATGGTGCACCCACCACCTCTCTCGGCAACGTGTGCCAGTGTTTTACCACCCTCATTGTAAAACCTTTCTTCCTCACGTCCGGCCTGAATCTCCCCTCTTCTAGTTTAAAACCATCCCCCCTCACACTACCACAACAGGCCCTGCTAAAAAGTCCCTCCCCATCTTTCTTACGGGCCCCTTTTAAGTACTGAAAGCCTGCAATAAGGTCTCCCCAGGGACCTTTCCTCAGAGGCAGTGTCCTCCCTGGGTGCTAGGCTAAGGTTACTCCTAATTTTGTAGCAGAAACTGCAAAGCAAACTGTGCAGTTGAGCATGAGGACACGGAAGGGACCACAAGTGGGTACTGGCAACGTGCAGGGCCCCGTCTTCAGGGTTTCTAACCCAAGAGGGTGAGAAACAAGGCGATGTGGCATGGGACTGATGCAGAAGCCTTCAAAGCCAAGCTGGAAACCAGCTCACAGCCAAAGCCCTGGCTCCTCAGACAGGGAAAATGGAGGCCAGCAGGGAGAAACACCACGGAGCAGTGCAAGGGCAGGCGGGTTTGGGCCGTACAGCTGGAGCTGAATACCATTAAAAGCACAGCCATGAAAAATCAACTGGCTACCCCAAACGTGCCAGCAACGAGGAGCTGGGGACAAGCGGGGAGGCCGGGTGGCACCCTGTACGGAGGAGGGTGGTGGCTCCTCCGGATGCTCCCAGCAAGAGACAAAGCCCCTCAGCGGCGGGGACCCGCTGGTTTATCTCCGAGCTTTGACCTGCTCATGGGGAAA
>NW_009919743.1:0-3020 GCF_000696875.1 Nestor notabilis
AGGGGGAGGTAGCAGGTACAAGCCTTGGGGTAGGTCAGGAGATAGGTCTGAAGGAGAGACTCGTGCTGCTGGGAGCACCGTGTGTTTTTTCTGGGGCAGAGAGGTACTTAGGTGGCAGCGAGGGATGGGCTCTGGTTACCCTCGGCTGCTTTGGAGGCCTTCTGTGCTTAGAAGGGGGATTGTGGCTTTTCTTCTTTTTTCTACGAGGTATTTCATCAGTATTTGCTTTCTCTGAGTAGCTAACACTTCCTGTCCGTCAGAGCCTTTTGTGCAGAGACACTGTATGGGGGCCTCTAAATCTGTGTTGTTAATAATGAGAGCAACATTGAAGTAAAGCGGAGCACTGTTTGCAGTGTTGTCACAGAGCAAAGGTAGTTTGCCCAGCAGTTGCAGCAGCATATTTGTCAGCACAGGGAATAGATGCCAAGTTCCCTGAATAGGTATGACCAAGAATGTGGTGGTAGGACAAGGGGGAATGGCTTTAACCTGACAGAGGGGAGATTGAGATGAGACATTAGGAAGAAGTTCTTCCCTGTGAGGGTGCTGAGGCGCTGGCACAGGGTGCCCAGAGAAGCTGTGGCTGCCCCATCCCTGGCAGTGTTCAAGGCCGGGTTGGACACAGGGGCTTGGAGCAACCTGCTCTAGTGGAAGGTGTCCCTGCCCATGGCAGGGGGTTGGAACTGGATGAGCTTTAAGGTCCCTTCCAACACAAACCAGTCTGGGATTCTAAGAAGTACTTCATGGGTACTTTTTCTTTAAGTTGTTCTTTTCCCTGTCTTCCATGCTGACTCCAGTACCATTTGGATTTGATTTTGGATGCAACAGAACATGATTTTAAACTTATTTTTCACCTCCCTTAGGATTATTGAGCTGTGTCATCAGTTCCCTCATGGTATCACAGACCAGGTGATTCAAAATGATATGCCTCACATGGAAGCCCAGCAGCGAGCCATGGCCATCAACAGGCTGCTCTCAATGGTAGGGGGATCTCACCTTCCTCAGGTTATTTCAGCTAACCCAGAGCACTCTTCATACACGCAGCCTGCTTGGTGGCAGCCTAATTGGGCAGGGACAGCAAATGAATCCCTTTGGATTTAGTGTCATTTGCCATAATATACAGTTACCATAACTTACCTTTGGTTGCCATAAGCACTTATCATTGCCAAGGCAAATTAAAGCTTACCTCAACTTACAAAATTACCATGAACATATATATCCATGTGGATTTCTAGGTGAGGAAGCTACTATTGAGAAGTATATTTGTTTGTTTGGAGTTTTTTTCCTTGCTATTTGTTGGGGAAAAAATATTCTCAAGGGTGTTATTGTTTCCAGTGTTAGAAATATTAGTTTTCCCTTTACCCCATTGACATGAAGAAAGGGTTTTATTTTAGAAGTTTAGAAGATTCTTGCCAGGTTCTGAAACAAGCTATTTGAAGTGTATTGTGCCCATCTCTCCTAGGGGCAACTGGATCTTCTCAGAAGTAATGCAGGTCTCCTGTACAGAATCAAAGAGTCTCAGAATGCAAGGTAAGCCTCCTGTTTGCTGGATAAATATATTTGGGACACAGTTCTGCAACTCATGTACAGGCTTGCTGAGGAGACAGCTGTGTAATATGGATTCTGTAACATGGATGTTGTGAGACAGAACTGCTTGTTTCAGGAGGTACATTTAACTCCCCTGAGATGATCCTGATAAGTGTTCTGGGTATAGTGGTTTCTACTGAACAGAGCTCTGACTTCCTAGCAGAATTCCTGGTCCAGATGACCGCAAAGTGATCTGAGCAAATGTATGTATATGCTCAGGTGAAATCCAGCTGAAGCCTGACCAAACCATCTGCAGACTGTGGTTCTGTGGTCTTCCTCACTGCTCATGTTTCAGAATCAGCAGTCATCTTTACAGCTGTTCCAGGAGGGCACTTGAACTTTGATTTACTGAAGTGTACCTTCACATCATGTCTTGTGATGCCTGTGTAAGTCTGGGTAAGAGATGCCTGGACATACTTCTGAAAAGAAATATCCTTTCAAATTATCCTCAGTGCAGGCATCTCATCTTTTCTTCCAGATGCTTTAAAAGAAAACTGTTGAGTTCAAGCCTTCCCAGACAAGTGAAAAGACACGTTTTAGAATTGGAAGCATGCTACTATTCTTTTGAAGATGTTCTATCTAGAGACAGATTATCCTAAATTATGCTCTGTGCTGTGTTAGACCTCCCCCAGCTGCATTAGTACGTGACCCTGAATTCCCTATTCTTACGACACGTTGATTAACTCCCTCTTTGCAGCTTTTCTCTCATACTGTGCTCTTTTCTCTTTATTGTGGCTTCTCACTGGCATGCTTGGCTGGATCCAGAGAGGTTTAGTGTCATGTATTATATTGGCCAATGGCTGGCTTATTGTGTAGAGGTTCTATTTTGTGTGTTGGTTCTTTTCATAGTACTCATTTGCAGTTTAAAACAAATTCAACTTTCAGATTTTCGGCCTTTCAAAAATCCTGATATGTGTCTTATTTTACAGTAAAATGAAAGGCTCTGACAATCAAGAGAAGCTGGTTTACCAAATTATAGAAGATGCAGGCAACAAAGGTACTTTAATTGTCAATGTTTATTTATGAAACATTTCCTGTCCAGACTTTTAAATGCTTGAGCAGATAATACAAATACGAAATCTGGAATCCCCAAACCAGGCCTATAGCTAATGTTCCATGTGTCTGCATTTTAAAAACAAATGAGAAGATGACCTATTTCTCTATTAGAATAATGACCTGACCTGGTTGACCTCTGGGGGGGCTCTTCCAGAATACTTGGAATATCTTTCTCCCTCTCTACTCCGCTCTGGTGAGACCCCCCCTGCAGTCCTGTGTCCAGCTCTGGGGCCCCCAGCACAAGAGGGATGTGGAGCTGCTGGAGTGAGTCCAGAGGAGGCCATGAAGATGCTCTAAGGGCTGGAGCAGCTCTGCTCTGGAGACAGGCTGAGAGAGCTGGGCTAGTTCAGCCTGGAGAAGAGAAAGCTCCTTAAGGGGAG
>NW_009919743.1:3122-8051 GCF_000696875.1 Nestor notabilis
GGTGAGATTGAGATCAGACATTAGTAAGAAGTTCTTCCCTGTGAGGGTGCTGAGGCCCTGGCACAGGGTGCCCAGAGAAGCTGTGGCTGCCCCATCCCTGGCAGTGTTCAAGGCCAGGTTGGACACAGGGGCTTGGAGCAACCGGCTCTAGTGGAAGGTGTCCCTACCTGTGGCAGGGGGTTGGAACTGGATGAGCTTTAAGGTCCCTTCCAACCCAAACCAGTCTGGGATTTCATATATTCATGTTGGCAGTGAAATGGGGTCCACTTGTAAGAGCCCTCAGAGCAAAGGGTAGAAAGACAGTGTGATGGTTGTGGTATGTTTCTTGGTTTTTAGTTGTTTGTTTTTTCCATCCCCATCTGTCCCTTTCCTCCCTTTTGCTGGGAGTGGTAGGATTGAGGATACACCCTGTGGTTGGCAAGCAAGTCAAGCAGTCCTGTGATGTGACTTTTGGTTTGTGAGTATGTACAGAAGCAAATGGTTTCTTTTATTCACTTCTGTTCACTTCTGTTTTTAAACAGGTATTTGGAGCAGGGACATTAGATACAAAAGTAATTTGCCTTTAACGGAGATCAACAAGATACTGAAAAACTTGGAAAGCAAAAAACTTATTAAGGCAGTTAAATCTGTGGCAGTGAGTATTTGTGACTGTTGTGTTTTAACAATTTCAAACATTTGCTGCATGCTGTGTTTGTTTGAACGCGACTGGGAGCAGACAAACCTCATTCTGCCTCCAGCTTTCTCACTGTGCACCAGTGTTTGACTCTCTGCTTTGGTGTGCAGGTTTGAGGTGCAGTGATCCAAGAGGCCGTAATGTTTATTAAATAATCAACATACCACCAACAAACTGATTTATCTAGTAAACACATGACTAGTAATATACGGTCCTATCACTCTTCCCATGACTACCAGTTACACACCATTACTAACAAATTGCAGTTCTAGTTCTTAACTCTTTATTGCACATAACTCTTGTTCTAGTTCTGTTACCCTTCCCAAACACTCCTTGCTTCTGATCTCCAGTTCTGGCACCCTTTTCTCTGCACTTCCATGCCTGGTCTTTAAGACCTAAACATAGGGAAGATTTTGGTGTGTTGCCCCCAGCATCCAATGGGCTTGGGTCCATAGGTCTGCTTCTCTGCTGTCTGTACAGATCCATGCTCCCGCTGGCTGCAGATCCTGCTCTCTCTTGTTCTCTGTTTTTATACCTTATTCTCCTTTTCTGTTTCTTAACTCTTTTCTTCCACTTTTGTCTCATTTCTCCATGCAGTCTCCACCCAAATAAGCTTTTTCTCTATTGGTCCCAATGTTGCTGTACACAGTTTGGTATTTCTGATACCGAAGGAACCTCAGCTTTTTACATTGTACAAGTGATAAGGTGACCTAGCTGCAAGTGGCCTTGCAAAGTTCCTCTCTCCCAGAGATCCTGAAACTCCCTTCAGTTGTCTGGTTCATACTGGATTTGCATTGTTTAAACAATTTCTAAGACATTTGATTCTGTTTTAGTCTTGGTTTCTCTACTTTGTTCCAGTTACTCAAGTATTTTCTTATGTCCACGTACCAGAGTAGGGCTTATCCTTTTCCGTGCTTTTTCTCATGCTCTTATACTGCCCAGGCAGCACATGTTCTCCCTTACCTGCTTAATTACAAATCATTAGTATTAGCATGTTCTTTGGACATTTTCCTGGTTTCCAGCAGAGATTCTGTCTTGTTGCAGGGCCTGGTAAACCAGGAAGTCTACTTGTTTGTGAACTTGAAAGTTTTGTTGCGTGCCTTTTCTGTGTGCCAGTCTCATCTGCACCATGGAGGCAATGCCTTGTCTTGTGTGTGTGCGTTTGTCAGGGGGTGTGAGAGGTGAGGGTAGTTTCCTGAATAAAATGGAGATAAAGGAGTTTGACACAGAAAAGCAGCAGCTTTTTCATGCTCTTGTGAGAGATGCTGGCTCCATCTAGTTATACAGGGGGTGTAATGCTGTTAAAATAGCTTCAGGGGTTGCTGAGTTAGTCCTTTGGATGACCATTGTCCTTTAACTAACTGACTACTACTATCAGGACTGAAGCAGCATTCTCATTCACCCTGTCTAGTTGTGGCAGTAAGGAGTGGACTTGCGAGGGCTAACTAGCTGCAGGGTTTAATCATGTAAAGGTGGTGGTCTTATCATTGTAGAGATTGATTCCTGCAGAAACAATTGGAAGCTTCTCCATTAAGTTTGTCTTTGCTGTCTTCTGGAGACAGCTTCCTGTCCTCTTTTGACTGTGGAGGGGAATTAGAGTCAATAGTCTACAGTTAAGCTCTGAGACCTTCTTCAGTGAGGTTTGTATTGTGTGCACGCTGCTGGTATTCTGGATTCTCCTAACACTGTGTTCTAAAATTATTAGGAATCTAAATGTATTGATCTTTATCTCCCTGTATCTGAGGGTCGAACATGTTTAAGGATAGCCCGAGTCAGTTGGAGTGCTGTGCCCTGGGTTTTGGGAGTAATGAACCATCTCTTTGGCAGATACCATCTGAAATCTTCCTTTCTTAAGGAAGACTTCCAGCTGTTAAGAGCTGCATGTTTTCTCCAACAGGCATCCAAGAAGAAGGTGTATATGCTATATAACCTGCAGCCTGACCGCTCGGTGACTGGTGGGGCTTGGTACAGTGACCAAGACTTTGAGTCGGAGTTTGTGGAGGTGTTAAATCAACAGTGTTTTAAATTTCTACAGAGTAAGGTGAGTGCCACTGCTAACGTCAACTTCCATTTGTTTTGTGCAAGTAATTATTTTCTTTATAAAACCAGTGACAGGCAAGGCTTAAGTTTTCCATAGTGTTTTCCATAAGTGTTGACTGTTGTTATAACCAGACTGGCAAGTCTGTACTGGTTTATTTTTGTCACAGCAAGTGGGATGCTGTTGCATTTTAATAATGCATATTTTCACACCCTGTGCAGGGAGTGAAGCCTTCTGTCTCCAAGATCCATTGACAAGCTAGGCAGCAAAGACCACAGCACCAAAAAATCCAGTGAAAATCACTGTGTACCCTGCAGAGCTCCTCATTTCTGAGAGGATATAGGGTGCTTAAAAGACAATTTTCCCTAGTTTAACTGCAGGAGAAGCCTGCTCTCTGCTTTAAATAAGTCCTGTGCAGATTGCAGCATTTCTCTATTCAGTTAAAATATATTTTTACTGGCAGTAGGTACTGCATTAATTTTTTTTTCCCCCCGACAAAATGCCAGATGCTGCTCTTCCTTCATAGTAACCTAAATGATTGTGCAAATTTTGTCCTATTTCTTGTAAAATTCTGTTTGGTTGTACACTGCACTGTCTCACAGCACACATATTTTAAGGACATAGCTTTAAATGCTAAATAAAAAACATGTCCCAGAAACGGTTTGGAAATCAACTTTTGTACTTCAGTCTGCCTGAAACTGAACCATGAAGGAGGATCTTAGCAGTGGGTAGTGACTATAACTCATCTTTGCTTTTCTTCCTTAGGCAGAAGCAGCTCGAGAGAGCAAACAGAACCCCATGATACAGAGGAACAGCTCGTTTGCCTCATCCCATGAGGTGTGGAAATACATCTGTGAACTGGGTATCAGTAAGGTCAGAATAGATTCATTTTACTACTGTCAAAATTGTCAGTGCATGACTAGCTAGAGGAGTTGGGTCCTGCAAATTTGGTGAGGGTCCAGTAAGTGCTTTGGTTACTGCAGTGGAGGTGGGATTTGGTGCTGAGTGCTTTTTGAGGAGGTTCACTGATGCTGCATAGGACTCCAGGATAGATTGTACCTGTGGGTTTTTGAAGACATATAAAAGAATTAGCATTCACATCCTTGTGGATGAAGTAAAACTGACTTTGAAGTAAGTGTTCCTTTAACAGTCTCAACCAGCTTTATATTTTATAATTTCTCTCAAGTTTGTCTGTGCACTTTAAGCAGTTTTAGGAGAGGGGGGAAAAAAAGAAGGGAAAAAGACTTGCAGTTATCCGTATTAAGTATATATTCAAGTCTTTTTCTTTTTACTATGGTTTTCCTCTAAAAGTGGAAGTGTGTTGTGTTTGGATTATATAGACACTTGAGGTGCATAGGGAAGCTTTTTTGGTAAGCCAAGGCTAGTGTAACCCAAAAGTGCTTGGGAGGTAGGAGGTGTTGGTACATGCTTTTCTTTTTGTGTCTGCATAGCCTCATGAAGTGCCCAGTGTCAGCAGTGCCTTTATCTGGGCTAGGTTAGAACCCATAAGGATTTATAACTCAAGGACTCATTTCTTCCTTGCAGGACTTGCTGGCATGTATCTTCACTAATATTTATTTTCCAAATTGTTTCTTAGGTAGAGTTGTCAATGGAAGACATAGAAACCATTTTAAATACGCTCATATATGATGGAAAAGTGGAGATGACCATTATTGCTGCAAAGGAAGGGACGGTAGGCAGTGTGGATGGACAGATGAAGTTGTACAGAGCTGTTAGTCCTCTCATACAGCCCACTGGATTAGTCAGGACACCCTGTGGACTCTGCCCTGTAAGTAATTAATTCTGTGTATGAATCGGTGGGTGCATCCAGATTTTCAATACAGTCCTGCAAATGGCTAGCAGGCACGTTGCCAGGTTCTGCCCAGGAATCATCCTTGTGGCTTTCTAAGCCAGCTACGCTTCTGAGTGTTATCCATGGTGCTTTAACTATAGTGCAACACGCAGGTTCTTCAGTTTAGACCAGGATGCTTCACACTTACACAGTCCAGGGAAGACATGTGTGAAAGGATGGTCTCAAGTGTAGCCCATTGCAAATTATATTAGTATATTTTCTGATCCCAGGTTTCATAGAATCATAGAATCAGCCAGGTTGGGAAAGACCTTCAAGATCATCCAGTCCAACCATTCCCAGCACTGCCAAGGCCACCACTAACCCATGTCACTGAGGGCCTTGTCTACATGGTTTGTGAACACTTCC
>NW_009919743.1:8240-13471 GCF_000696875.1 Nestor notabilis
ATAAGGTCCCCCCTGAGCCTTCTCTTCTCCAGACTAAACCCCCCAGGTCCCTCAGCCATTCCTCATCACACTTGTGCTCCAGACCCTGCACCAGCTCTGTTGCCCTTCTCTGGACCTGCTCCAGCACCTCAATATCTCTTGCATGCAGGGCCCAGAACTGAGCACAGGATTCAAGGTGTGGCCTCACCAGTGCCCAGTCCAGGGGGATGAGCACTGCCCTGGCTTTGCTGGCCCTATTGCTGGTACAGGCCTCTGTTTGTTAGACTACTGCTTTTCTACTGGAGAAGGAACAGGAAACACAAGCATGTTATTCCTGTCAGATACTGCTTGCTGTATATAATTTCTCTGCTGACATGGGTCTTTCTTTTGTAGGTTTTTGATGATTGCCATGAAGGTGGTGAGATTTCTCCATCAAACTGTATTTATATGACAGAGTGGCTGGAGTTCTAAAATGAAACTGTAAACTGGACTCATGCTTCACAGCCAAGGTGACCGAGCAGCTTGCTTTTTAACAAGTGGACTTCATGAACTTGTGAGCAACTTCAGGACATGGAGTAACTTTGTTTTCTAAGGAAACATAAAGCAGCAGCACATCAGTTGTCCAGGCAGTCCTGTGAGTGGACTGGAAATGGAGTCAGCACTGAAGATCAAGGCTCAAGTGGAAATGTAGATCCCTTTTTGTATCAAAAATTGGTTGTGGGACTTGACAAGTGCCATAGAACAGCTGAGTGGTGATGCATCACTTCAAGGGTTGTGTTGAGTACTCCACAGATGCTTATTCTGAATGACATATAAGTCATTAGATGATCAGAAAAACGTGCTGAGTGTTGCCAAGAAGGTGATCCCAAACTTTGCTTTCAGACTAATGCTGATGGTGGGTGCTTAAGTCTTAAAGTTGACATTTTTCTCCCATGACAGCTACCACCTAATTAAAGACAAAATATCTTATGTGGGAAAGATCTTGAATATGTCAAACAGAACTGTCAGTCTTTATTATCTTTCTTACCTGCTAATTTAATCATAAACCCCCTGATTTTTTGTCATGTACATCTGTGCTTCATTTCCTCCATTGCCTGGTGACGCAGCTGTTGTATTTATCCCTTCATCTGACAGCTACAAGAGCATCATCAAATCTGTGTTGGTGTGTTCTGGCAGCTGCATCATGTCTGTGGTTATGAAAATTTGAGTAGATGTATTCTGGGAAGATGCATTTTCCAGAAGAGGGGGGGAAAAAAAAAGTTTCTCTGGTGTGATGGTACAGGGAAAATTTTATGGATGATCTGAATACCCTTGGTTGAAAAAGATGTCAGTGACAGTTGTTGGCACATAAATATGACCTCTGGCCTTGGTTTGTGATCTGAGAAAGGCACGATACCAGCATATCATCAAAAAGCACAATCTTATCAATGTGATGTGGAGCCAGTTTCTCTGTATCTTGACAGTGTGACCCCTCTGGCTCCTCTGTGTGACTGGAATGATAAAACAGCAATTGTATGTTACAGTCTCTGTTACAGACTGTGGTGTTGTCATAAGCCTCTGAAGAGAGAGCTGTGCCTAGGTTCCACTGGCTATTGATGTCCACCTGGCAGTTTTAGAGGGGTCATAATTGTCTTTGGAAAATGCAGGTTTCAGATCCTGATCTGAAAATGCAGGTTCAGATCAGGGGAGTAAACAGATTTTTGTACCAGCTAATTGCTAATTAGTGACTCCAGTTCTTCCTTAACCTGTAATCAAGCAATGTCTAGGGAAAACCAGTCAGCTTTTTACTCATAAGTGAGAATATTGTGCATGTAGGGCACAGCCAGTTCCAGAGTAACAGAGGACTGAGTGATGGACTAGCAGCAGGGCACTGTGCAGACACTCCCAGTATAAGTTGCTACCTGTGGCTTCATCAGGCTGGATCCAGGCTGAATCTCTACTCATTATCTTCACAAACAGCCTCCCAGCACTGGGCAACGATGAGTGGGCCAAGCACGATGCTGGGCCTGTTGCATCTGCTATTTTCAAGATTCCCTGTCTGAAAATAAGCTCTCCTGGACACTGTGTTGAGGGGCAATGGTCAAGCACCTCTACAACAACTGAGTTATCGGCTTGCCAGGTAATTGGAGCATGAGTAGTAAACAGTTGGGCTAACAGAGACTTTGGAAGATAGTTTACCTAATAAAAGTAGGAGTCTTTACATCAGCTATTTCAATACTGTGCAGGAGTTTGCACCTTCTCAAAGCAGTCTGGATCCCATAGAAGTGTTCAACTATTCCTTGATTTCCATTTTCCTACTTAAATCGTGGGTTGTGGACAGAAGGAAAGTGCTGAACAAAGAATGAAACAAAAACATGGTTTCTGTCCCATTCAGGGAGGGTGTAGATACAGGCAAAGGCTCCTTGTTTGGGGGCAGCTGGGCATGCTGTCTCCAATTGGAGCAAACAATAAGTACTGATAAGCTGAATAATGTGATTGTATTAGCTAGTGTGAGCACCCACAGCCACCTCTTTTCTTTTGTTGCAAAGGTGACAGGGATGCATATCTCTGCAGAGGCAGAAGAGCTCTTGTGTGAGTAGTGGGAATGGAATGGTCAGATGTTTGTTCTTTCTCTGCCACTTTAACCACTCAGCACACTTAAGCCTGAGGGAAATGCTGCTTCAGATACCCGTTATGTGGCCAAAGGTAATTTCATTGAGGTGTGGGGCTAGGGCTGCCTTTTGTCCTTTTATGTTCAAAGAGGACCTAACACAATGGGGTCCTGAATCCTCCTGCTGGCAGAGATAAGGCATTGTTTGTGCTCTGCTACAGCTAGAAGATAGCTTTCAGGGCAACAACACATCTTTATCATGCGGGTATGTCACTTCATGCAGTATAACCGTATTCACTGGCAATAGGAAAAAGGAGAGCTTGTCTGTGAACAGCTTTAGGAAGTAGAGAGCTGGTTTATTAAGCTCTTTAAATTCTGGCTCATTTGTACAGGGTTTACCTGGCTTAGATGACCTTTGTGGTCTCTGAAGCTTCTCAAATCTGGAAAAAATCCTCCATGCCTATAGAGAAAAGTCAAGCAATTTCACTCGCCTATCTGTAAAATAGGAATCTGATCTAAATGAATTGGAGCAATGATCTTTCTGTCATTATGGTTTGTCACAAACCTGGCTAATCAGCCTGGAATTCTTTCTTAAGAAGGGAGTAAATGCTAAAAGGTAACAGTATAATGGGGTTTTTTCCTGCCTGAATTGCCAGGTAGAAGACTGAAGGAAAGCTTGTCTCTTTTACAAACTCTTATGAAATGTAACGTTTTGAGGAAGCTACTATACTAGCTCCAGTACTGAATGTGAAAGCACTTAGCTGTAGAAAGCTGAGAGCTAAAGTTAACGCTCAAAACATGGATGACCCCTTGGAAGCATGATCTGCTCACTTCTTTATGCAAGCCTCCTACAAGAGGTCAGTTTTGCAGGACCACGAGGTACCTCCTGGGTCAGAGAGTTCACCTCTGTTTCTGTGAGCCCTGGGGAGTGCAGACCCTGCTGGGAACTACCAGGCTGCTCTGAGCTGTTTCCTCACTGGTGGTAACCAACTGTCCAAAGGCAAGTGGAGGATTGTCAAACCCCAATGCCATCTTTGCACGGGTTCAAGTGCTAGACTAAGAGAAACAGTAACTTCAGTACCAGGCTGCATTGTGAATGGACAGAGGACAGATAGCAGGTACTGTTTGATGTGTTTAGCCTTCACAGTCCAAAGTTTAAAACACTAACATTAATGGCAAACTTGTGATAGTGAAAACACTCACCCTGTGGCTGAATGGCTGTTCCGTTTTCCTGCTTCTATTTTCTTGGTTTACTCTGCTCGTAACTCTCGTTGGAGGTGTTAAGCGCGATGGTTGTTCATCTGGTGCTGTTCGAGTGCCACCTTCTGTCTCCTCCTGCTATGGCTCCCCTAGGGCTCAGGAAAGGGAAGAGAAAGCTCTTAAAGCTTGCTCTGGTTTCCTGTTTTGTCTCCGTGTGCGGAGCGCTTTTGGGGAAGAAACAATCCCGAGTGGGGACAGCTGGTTTCTTATCGCTGCCAAACACTTGATGCTTTGAAACAGGGCACAGACACTTTAAACAGGGTCTAGACACCTTAAACAGGGCTGCCCACCACACACAGACTGCCTTCCCACTCAGGAGATACTGGGGGGACTGAGGAAAAGGGGAGTCAGGGCTCAAAGCATTCTCCTCTTCCAGCTGTTAAACACATAACAAGTTGAGGCTTATGCAGGCAGCCGGTGGTGTTTTCACCCTTCTCTGACTGCTTGAGCAAGCTTGTGATTCTTCCAGGAAAACAGAAGAAGGGGAAAGCTTTGACTTTACTTATTTGGTCTAGAAACACTAGGCAGAAGAGGCCTTGACTCTGTGCGAGCGCTGCTCAGCACAATTAAAACATAGCTGTGTTATCAGTATTATTCCATCCTGAATCCAAAACACAGCACTGCACCAGCTGCTAAGAAGAAAACAGAGTTTATCCCAGCTGAAACCAGGGCACAAGCTCACACCAGCTGCTCAATGTTTTAATCTAATGCTAGCAGGGGGGGTGCAGCATGGCCTTGAAGCCCTGGGTCCCAGTTGAGGTGCTGTGCTTGACTTTGGAGCCGTGGCAATATGAAGATGTAAAATTGAGGACTAATAAGCACCTCCAGAGGAGCAGATTTGCTTTGCCTCTTACTTGGAGAGCAAGTCCTGGGTCTGAGGACACTAACAATAGTAGTAATTTGAATATTATATGCTTTAGAGTATAAGCATTGGTAGCATTCTCTATGATGAGTGATGAACCCCTGTGGCCTCAAGCCAGCGGTGAGGGTAAAGCTGACTTCTGCATCTTTTCTGGGAACAGCAAGGATGGGAAACCCAGTTTATCCTCGGAAAGCGACCCTGGTTTGGGAGGGGAGCTGGGAACTGAGATAAAGATGAGGCTGCTTTGGCCTGACAGTTAACTTTCTTTTACGAAGTCTCATTAGCAAGTTATTATCGATAACTTCTTCCCGGGAGTTTCCCCGCTTACAAAGACGACCCTCCGCGCTGAACACGACAGCACCCTCCGAAGCTACCGAGCGCGCCCGGAGAACCGCTGCTCCCCTCACCAGCCCGCCAGTGCCAGCGCAGGAAGGCGACGCCTCCCCCGCCATCTTTAGTAGGGGCACCCGGTTGGCTCCATTCAACGCTGCACCTGGCACCCTTAGTCAAGATGGCGCCCCCGCCGCCGCCGCCTCGCCA
>NW_009919744.1:0-27218 GCF_000696875.1 Nestor notabilis
CCGTGGCGGCAGTGCCGCTTACCCGGGCAGCCGACGGGCTTCTGGTTCCCGCCACCCGCGACGGGCTGAGCGAGGTGCTTGCCCGCCTGCTCATGCTCTCCAAGCGCTGCCCCTTCCCCGACGTGAGGGAGAAGAGCGAGGCGATCCTCAGCGGGGTGCAGGTAAGCGCAGCAGACCCCACCTCCGCCGTGGGACGGGTCACCCTGGGCTTGCAACTGTGTAAAGAGGTGGGCGCCTGACCCAGGCCGGTCAGCTTTATTCGTGCAGTAACACATGCTAAATGCCCCCATTTCCTATCCTTCCTCCACGAATAAACATTTGGAAAAGCGTTATTAAAAGGTGGGGGGAAGCGTCAAGTTTTTGAGTGCAATCCAGCGGATAGGATTTAGGGATGAATGACTGGAAAGTAGCTGGTCGTTGAGGCATCCCGAAGGAAGTGCTCTACTTTTGGTCTGTATGACCAGTGTTGTGATGTGACCAGTTTGCTTTAAGACAAAAGCAAGAAAGGTTTGGGTATAAACGTTCGAGGTGGTAAATTAAAAATGTAAATCGGTATGGGAAGTTTTTGAGCTTTTAAAAGCTGTGTCCGCTTCAAGGCTATTGTTGTTTATTGATAAATATTTTCTCCACTGGAATCGGTAATATAAAAAATATTTTGTTTATAGCCCCTAGGCCATCTAGCCAATAGAGGATTACATTTTCTGACCTTTTAAGCTAACAAAGATAAATGTTACTTTGTACTCTTCCACTGTTACAGTCTAATTATAGTTACTTGCATTGCAATTCTCTTGCTCACCTAAAGTTTTTGTGCCCGACTTCAAATTCTGATGCAGGGCTTGTATCAACGGGTCCACAACGCTGCCAAAAATACCACTTGCTGCAGAGTAGGAAAAGGAAATTCAGGTATCTCTTTTAATCGCAAGTAGATACATAGAGCTGTTCTCAGAGTTAGCTGCCCGATTGCTGCTGTTGTGCTTTTTCTCCCTGAACATTAACAGGTTTAATACAGGGGAATCTAAGCGGGAATATAATGGATATAAAACCATTATGAATATATTATATACAATACACACAAATATGTATTAAATATAAAACATTACATATGCTAATATATATAAGAATACATGTATGTAAGTATTTTAAAGGAACTGTACATGAATAGATTCATATTTGCTCTGTCCTACTTTGAAGTGGTTCAGAAAAAATCCAGGTTTGGATTTTTGAAGCTAAAGAGGCTGTTTATTTTGTCTAACTTTTCAATAGTGTGCAACGTGATATGTACAGTATAATTTATTTTACACAGTTTGGGCTGTGTTGGGGCATTTTCCTCAAAGCAGATTTTGTCAGTAGAACTTATAAACATAATATATGGTCTGTGTGAAAGTCTTCACAGCTGTATAGCTTTTCTTTAAAAACCCAAACCAATAGAACAAAAAACCAAAAAACCCAAAAAAACAAAACAAAACCCCAAAACAAACCCCCACCCCCTAAAAAAACCAAACAAACAAAAAAAAAAAAACCAAAAACCCAACCCCCAAAAACCCAACACAACAGAACAAGCAGAAAAAATTTTAATGTTAAATTGAAAACTTAATCTGGCACTTTTGCATCAGTACCCTCCCTGTCAAAGATTCAAGTGAGAAGTGAGCCCATTACCAGTGAGAATGATGAGTCACTGGAACAGACTGTTAAGGGAAGATTTGCCTTTAGCAGGCACAAGTTATCAGAACCTGTTCAAAGGCCAAGCAGGTAGTGATCGCTCACGTAAACCTTGGAGGTGGTCAGAATACATGATATAATGACTCCCTTTTAGGTTTTTATATATGAAGTTACTAGCATGTTCAATTGTTAGTCTTGTTTAGGAACTTTGTTACTAGCATTTTTTTTAAATAGGTCAACAGGTTCTGGCAGAAAAGAAGTCCATCTTGATACAACAAGTTCGTGGTCATAGCTGGCTTGATTAATAAAAATAAATACGAAAGATATAATAAATATGAAACCAATTGTGTACACACCAACTGAAGTAAAGGTTTAATAATAAGTTAAGCAAAATAAAATCAAATACAACATTACCTTAAGAAAACCTTTAAAAGCTGCTTTTGTAACTTTTCTTTTTGGGGAGTAGATCTAAGAGAGAAGTATTCTATATTCTATGAATGTAGAGTGGCAAGTCTTAGTTTCATTTTAATCGTTGAATCTGTATTTGTGCAAAAAATAATCCAATCCAAGTATTCCATTTTGGCTGCTGTGGACTATTGTCAGGCGTGAAATCGTTTTCTGTTGATTTCATGGCCAAGAGGAATTTTATTCTAATCTCTGCAATGAAGATGGTGGATAAAGCAAACTATTAAGTTAAATATAATTATCCCATAGAACTCATGGCCTTCAGCAGTGATTCTAAAGGTAAATAGCTTAGTATCATTATGAAAATGTGAAATCCTATTCAGAACAGTATCAGTACTTAAAGGACTGACTTGTACTACTTTATCTCTCTGTTTTGGGATACAAAACAATCTTCAAGTCCACAGCAATATGTACCCTTATGTCTAAACCTTACTGTCTGCCAAGTTATTCAGTGACATAGAGCCCAGGGCAGGCAAGACAACTTTGAACACAAAGATTCTCCTGGGAACTGGTCCTGCCCTCCTCCTCTCTCCTGTGGGATGGTCCAACTTGGGCAAGTCATCTGAGCCCAGACTGACACCCCACACCCCGTGAAATGGAGAATTGTAAAATGTGCTTTCTTCATCTTTCTGCCCTGCATCCAGGATAGGTCAGTGAGGAAATTAAAAAATGAATTTTCCATGTGGTCTGACAGCTATTTCTTGCTGGGGCTAGTGCCCTCTTGTCTGTTGGGCTAAAATGCTGCAGGTGTTCTTGCAGCTTTGTGTCTGGAGCAAGGTGGTACAATGCCTTTTGTGGCTGGTGTAGGCTGCAGGCTTGGCGGCAGCCTGTGTCAGCATGGCATCCCTCTAAGCCTGCCTTTGCTATGGTCTCTATTTTTTTGAGAAAAATTCCTCTGAAATATAGTGGAATCCTAAGTGTGCAACTTTCTTCTTTACTACTAATAAATATCAATAAATAGTAGTATTTATGCCATTATTAGTACATAGTAATGCCTGGTATTACTGCCAATACTACAATAGTATAAAAATCTATAAAAATAAATTAATGCTCAATGTAAATTCCTGTTGTTTTGACTTGTATTCAGGATAATGAGTTTCTAATTGCAGGCTATATATATAATAATATATTTTTCTTAGCCTAAGAGAATATATCTAATTTCTCATTTAGATTAGACAAGTTGTTTTTGTAAGAATTATTACAAAGATGGTATCAGCAAACTAGCCCCAAGCCCCCTTGTTTCTAATAGAAACTTTCTTGCTTTTATTAATAAAAGTGAGGTTGCTGAAGACCACGTATCTATATAGATACTTCAATATCAGTGTTTTAACCAAGTGAAAAGAGTTTGAATGTTCGTGTATGAAAATATTTTATGAGTGTTTTTTGAGCTAAACCCCCAACTGTATATCATAGCTTTTTGATAACTGCTAGCACATGTGGTATTTTGCATATATTTATAGCATATTGCTTATGACCTTGCAGAATAGCAGGTCATTCCACCTAGCATGCTAGGTGTCTGCACATCAACAGATATATGGAGAATGAACAGCAGTGGAAGGTCTTAACATGTGATCATTAAAAATATTATGACCAGCCTCAAACAGATCAAGTAGGTGTATGTGACTGGAACATAAGTACATGTTGTATGTCAGTAGCTGGAGAACAATCGCTGAAAGTGTGAGATCTGCTACTTAAAATCTCTCATAACCATCCAATGTCTTTTGGTAAAGGCTGAGCAGATCATATTGCTCTGCTGAGGTAAGTAAATTGATAAAAATAGTCTTTTAGACTAACAAAGAGAATGCATAGATGGAAGGTAGGTTCTGCAGGATTGACAAGATGCTAATCTACATAGGAAAAAAAAAGATGACAGAACAGTAGAATAAATGTCAAAAAGCTTGGAATTTGGCATGTAAAGCTTGACTGGGTCCAAATATAAGGAAGAAAGAAACTGGGCTCAACCTCTTTGAGAAGTACTGTAGTAGTACCAGACACTTTCATTGGAGGGGAAAATTAATAATGAAAAAAGAACTTTGCTCTCTATTGATCTCTTCATTTATGTAAACACTAGAAACATACAGGAAATGGGAACCTGTGTGTGGCTGAAGATGCACATGAAGTGCATGAAGATGCATGAACAAAACTGGAACAGTCAAATAATGAGGTGTAGCTAAAAGGGATATTGGAAGAAAGCAAGAAATAAAAGATCCACACATTAATGTGGATCTGGATTAACCGATAAAGCTGAGGTGATTAAAATGTTCTCTGAAATGGTTAATCCAGCCAGTGTAGTTAACAGCCATGATAAAAGTATAAATACTCTCCCAGGTTAGGGGGGGAAGACCTGTGGGTTGCTTGGATAAGCAAGATTTTCAGTCTGTTAGGGCCTGATGAAGTCCAATCTGAGGTGCTTAAAAAAAACCAACCAAACAAAACAAACCCAACCAACCAAAAAAAAAACCAAACCCCAAACCCAAACAAACACCCCCCCCCCAAAAAAAAACAACCCCAAAAAACCCTCAAAAAACCCCAAAACAACTAGCTGAAGCAATCTCATATAGTGGATAGCAATTTCAAGATAGTAGAGGGAAGTAGCAGACTCAAAAAGAATAATGGTGCATACCTCTTCAGTATGGGATAAGAGGGATGGGATGAAGAGGAAACTGATGGTTTTTAACTTTATCTCAAAGAAAAATACTGGATCAATGATGAAACACTGTTTTAGTGCCTAGACAAAGAATTTCAGCAACAGCCAGAACAGACTTATTCAAGATAAATTATTTTAAATCCAGCATTTCTTTTATTTCTGTGGTGGAGTAACAGGCCATGTGGTTCACAGAGATGCTATTATGTTAATATTTTGATATACTGGAGTCCTCAATAGTCACATGATATTCTTATTAACAAGCTAAGGAATTATGATCTAGAAACTACTGTGCACTGAGTAAAATTACCTGGAAAACTATCCTCAAGAGAGTAAGCAAGGTCAGGTAACAAGTGCTTGGTACAGGCTCTGCAAGGTCTTGTCCAGCATGATCTTTATTAACAAAGGTTTGAGCTTGTTGATTTGCAGATTAAAAGCTGGGAGGGAGAGTAAGAATACTGGAAAGCAGCCCCAGAATTTAAAGTTATGTTAATGGTTAATGGGAGCTTGGATCATATCTTCTAGACCTCTGTGTTTTTTTCTGAAGAAAGTTTGAAGAAAACTGACGGTGGTATGGTCAGCTAAAAAGGAGCCTAACACAGCATGTTCCCAAATAAATGGGGGACGGGGGGGATGAAAAGACTGCTGCAAAAAGGAAGCAAACTAGAATGAATGATTAGTTGATCTAAATTCCAGCAAGACTTGGGTTAGACATTTGTGGCAAAATTTCAAGGATTAGGATAATAAAGCAATGGCAGAGGCTATACAGTCGTGTTCATCACTAGACCTCTTGTCTAAACTGTTCTTAAACATCAGGCAGGAGTGATATGCTTATTTGATCTCTCCCTGGGAAAGGCAGAACATTGCTGACCGGATGATTTTTTTCTTCCAGCCTCATTTTCTGTGTTTTGCGTTGGTAACTGCTTGGAGGGACGCACTAAGTGCTTTCCCTTTGATCTCCAAGACTGTATTACTGTATTTAATATGCAGCATTGGAACTTGTGGTCTATAACCTCTGTCTCTTACTGAAAAGCAGCAGGTGGGGTGGGGAAGACTTTGAGTACCTTCTTGTTTTCTTAGACCTACTGACCTAGTGGATAAATGTAACAGAATCCCATAGTTTGCAGAGGGCTGTATGGTGCATATCAAGAGGGGTCATGTCAGCAGCCAAATATTATGATGACCTTTGGGTACTACCTGTGACCTAGGCTTGTTTGGCAGGGGACATGGAGTGGAATACCCTTACCTTTCCTAATCCTGGCAAAATACTTTATGGTTTTAAATTAAATGAGCATCCAGAAAGGATGGGAAGACATGTTAAAATGTGACATGGGAAGTCACAGCCAGAGCAAGCATCCTGTCCTCTTCCTCCGTCATGGTGTGTGGGACAAATAAAGCCTCTACAAGGAGAAGAGGTAGTAATTCATTGTGCATGTCCATAAAGGATAAAATAGGAGTTACTTTTCTGTTTCATTACTAGATTTTCTCACAATAGAGCTCACTATCTCTTTGCTTTGTCTGTGCTCCATGTGTGAGCTCTGTGATGCATGCTTTTTAAGAGCAATAAGAGTGAAACTCAGATATGCTTCTTACTCTCAAATGGCTTATCTTGATGAGTCTAGTATTACAGGACACTGCCTAACTTTCCAGATCTCTAGCCTGCTTTTGGCATAACGTATGATAAATGACCTCATAACTCTGTCTTCGGTCTTTTTATCTTTCCTGCACAACAGAAGTAACTTTCTTTAGTGAACTTTGAAATCTATAGCTAGGCAGATCTGTTAGGTTGTGGGATTTTTTTTGGTCTGAGTTAATTTGACTGGGTCTTACTGCGTGACAGGGATGTTCCCCTGTGATGCCTACTGTTGGTCACTCGTGTATCTCAGATGAAACGTATAGTCTGTTCAAGCCTATGAATTCCAATAGAGTATTCTCACTGGTGATGCTGAATCTAATCCATCTGGAAGTTGACTAGTGTCCTTGCACAATGCAAACACCCAAATTGTTTTCTGTTTCCCATAGCACTCTTATGTAAAGTAAAGAAAGACGTATTTTTTTTTTTTTTTCTTGTGAGGTCACTTCAGAGCAGAAGTATGTTCTGTCTCTTCCAGCCATTAGGTGGAATGGCTTTATTGTGTATGGTAGGATGTTCCCTTCCAAAGCCACCTGTCATTGTCAGATTGCTAATTTAAAAAATGGTTAAGGGTTTTTTTTTTTTGTTGTTGTTGTTCAGATACTCGTTCTTAATATAAGGAAAGCTACTGATGTAATGACACGATGCACATAAGTGATTAGTCTTATTTAAAGCTTCTGCCAGGCTACAAAAATAATTGTCTCTCTGCAGTATTTACTGTAAACATGTTTTGATGATGGGTCAATATCACATGTGTGGGGTGAGGTTGGCTGGAGAAGTTAAGGAAGAAAACTTAATCTTGACATGTAGGGGAATGTTCCAAGCAGGATTGTGAGCATATTTTTAAAAAAAACTTAAATTGTCAATAGTCTTTAGATTGCCTTATCTGACTCCTCCCTCCTGCAGCCTACTTGCTGCCTTTCTGAAGGATTCAGTCTGTTATTTGAGAGAAATCAAAGGAAAATTTCTTTTGTTGAGCTTGTCAACTGCAGAATTACTTGACCCTGAGAACATCTTTGGTTGGAATAAAGAGTTGCTTGAAAACAGAAGGTTCTTAAAATGATGTGTAGCTGGGTCGCTTCTAATGCTGGTTCTGTGTTTGGAGCCTTTCCATAATTTTCCATGCTAGCTGTATGCCATTCTTCTTGTATGGAAATGAGCTTTGCTCATTTGCAACTTTTTCTTACAGTTATTTGGGATAATGTAATTTATGCATTTATGTGATTCTGATGATTGATTTTGAGAACATCATAACTAGAATTTTTACTTTCAAAAGAAGCAAAGAATGAAGCACACATTTGATAATGTGGCTGCATCGATTTTTATTTTTTACTTCATAGAAATGTTTTAAACTGAAGAAATGGAACACAAACATTTGCTGATCTCTTACTGTTTATTAATGAGGTAAGCAACTGTAGGATGTGCATTAGTGGCTTACATAAAAATAAGGTTTGTTTCCTTATTTTATTTTATTTTAATTTTATTTTATTTTTATTTTATTTTTTAACAGGAGCTAATATCTAGAAAACTATAGAAATGAGAAAGTGAGGGTTAGGGTTAGGGAGAAATGCTTCAGCTTGAATGCATTTTGTAAATAACAGCATCTGTTCTGATCTAGCAGCTGCTAAGTCACACCAGCTCTGGTTTAGATTTTTTTATTCTGCCTCTCTTTCTAGAGGTAATTCTGAAAGTTGGCTGTTCTTTTAAACTCAGCTGGAGATGATCCTTTCCAGTCTACACTTATGTATTGTTGTGTCAACTTAGTCCCTTGCCTTAAGTTGTTTTTCTCACTCTGTTAATAATGTGTATGGGTAGCAGGGATCTTTCCCCTTTCTGCATTTTGCTAAAAGTTCTGCTCTGCTTTAAGTAGCCAAAAACCCAACATACTTCTATTTTCTTTAAAAAAAAAAAAATAAAAAAAAATCATTATAATTTGTTTTTCCTATTTAGTATGTAAGTAACTGTCTTCCTTTTGGGCCATTGGCATGTGTTTGGATGCTTTTTGCTCACATGTGGAGAAATTTTATGTGTCTTTAGGAGATGTTCAAATGAAGTGAAAACCACTAAGAATTTGGAAAGGTTTAGAAATTAGCATATAATATGCCGAGTATTAAGTAAAAAAAAAAAAAAAAAGAAAAAGTATGAACTTCTAGGTTGTGTAAAATAATACTCTTCCATTAGCTTGACCAAAACACATTGTTTGAAAGAAAATGATATTTTCCTACTGTGACAAGTGTGAAGTGATATTGAAGAAATACTTGCTGTTTTGTGATCATACTCTTGACTTTTTCTCCAGGTCAGGGTTTCTCCTTTTAAAATAAACATAGTGGAAAAGTACTGAATATACCATTGTGGGACAGAAAAATAGTTTTGAAAGCTTGAGTATATTTTCCTGTGGATACTGTTTAAATTTCCAAAAATATGGTTTGCTGTCAGTATGGTTTTCCATTCCAGTAAGTTGTTTACAGTTTAAGGGGGGAGGAAAGGGGGAAGCTTAGCTCTCTCTCCAGAAATCAAGTGAAACATGGAAATCTTCACTTGGAGCTACATACATGAATTAAATCCAAAAAGTTAAGTGGTGGTTTTTCTCTTGTTTACCACTTTCATGATGTTTCCAATTACTTTGACTTTACTTGTTTTTTTTTTTTTCTTTGTGTTTTCTTCTGGAAAGCTTATGTTAGGTTGCTGCCAAAAGTTGGGTTGGGAAGGTGAACTGGTTTAGTTATATTTAAACCTAGTAAACAATTAACCATTTTCCTTACTCCAGCATTATGTAGAAACCAAACTTGTTCTTTCAAGTCATTTTGGGTCAAAGGTATCACCCAATGTTGTATATTAGTGCCTGAATATTACCCCAAAATATGCTGGGCTGGTATTTTAAAAATAGAGGTGATGGTAGAACACATACTGCTACTTATGTAATCTGATGCAAGTCTTCCTTCTGTGCAACTACAAGAATTTACTTTTAATCCAGGCATATTGCTAAAGGAAAGCACAGTGCTTCTGAAAACATGGGGTTGTTTTTTACTGTAAATGAATTTGAAATTGTAACTTCACTTTTCTATGCTTTTCAGAGTCAATAATAAAATTTTTGCAGTTGCAGGTCTTTTGTCTTTATAAATATCTGCCTGGCTCTGTGAGCCTAAGTTTTGAGATTCAAGGTGTAACAACCTCTTAGTTAAATTTTCCTGCCTGGGATATTCTTGCTTGCTATTTAATTGTTTTCTAAACAGTTGTTCTTCCAAAATCGGTATTTTAGTCAAGGATTCCTTAAGTCCTATAGAGTAAACATGGAATAATATGGTATTTGTTCAAAGGAGGAACAGAGCTGAAAATGGAAACTTACTTGGAACTCTAAAGCCTTTCCTGTGCACTTTTTTTTTTTTTTTTTTTTTGAGGGAGGAGGGGAACCTCTTTTCTGAAAGACTTTTTTCCATTGCAGCTTGTTGCTGAGCCTCCACTGTTCCTGGTGTTTTGGTGCAACAAAACTTTTAGCTTTAAAATGCAGCCTGTTTGCCAACAGCACATTCCACTCAGATTAAACTGTTTGGATTTTCCATTTATTTAAGTTTTAGTTCTAATCTAGATTTGCACTGATTTCCATGTAGAAAGACAGGCTGAAGAGAAGAAAAAGTTTAAGAAAAACTTTCTATTTCTCTGAATTTCAAATCAATGCTGAGTGCCATCTTATGTCTGTTTAACAGTACTAAGTAATTGCCAGCCACTATGCATGCAAGATTTTCTGGAGCTCATCATGTTATGAAGATAAGTCCTTATCAGGAAACAATTTGACCTAACTTCATGTGTGTCCATTTTGTCCTTCCCATTTGTGTTACAGAAAAGGTTTTGAAAGCATTGTAACTTTACTTGGATTACTTTTTTTTTTTTTTTTAAATGTTGCTTATATTTACCTAGAAATTATTATGTAAATAATATTCTATAAGAAAAGCTTAATTCCGGCATTTTTATTGCTACTGTTGTGTTCCAGGATGGAGGAAAAGAAGCCAAATGGAAATGTTTCTGTCTGGCTTTTAGAAGACGTAGTGGTATCTTGGCTTCTAGTGTTCTGCTTTTTTAACTATTCAGAACATGGCAACTCTGCTTGGCTGATATTTTCTGGAATCTGTCAGCAGAAGAGTATGTGTAGATCTGGAAGGTCAAATGCTTCTCTTTCTTTACTTGGTGTCAGGCATTTCTGTTAAAGGATTCAAGTATTTGGGTAAGGTTTCACTAGGAATGAAAGCTGTGTTTTTTAATGCAGAAAGTACTGATTATATCGCACAGTGTAAAATATCTTGAAATTTTAGATTCTAAAGGTAGTAGTTAACTCGTTATCGCTTATGCATTAAGGGAATACCTGATACTGAAGCATAGGCTGTTTTGTGTTTTTTCTACTTTTTAGAGTTAGCTGGTGTGTTTGCTCACACTGGTAAAAGAGACTTGGGAGAAGTGCAGTCTGAATTCAGGGTGGAAATCATGCATTACATCTAGGGCCAGTGGAAAATATGGCTGCTTCATGGTACTTCTAGTGCAAAACTTCATTTTATAGTGATAGACTGTGGTGTGCTTCCTATGTATGGTGGCTTACAGCTATGTTCCTTCTCTCAGAGCCAGAGGTCTGCATTAGAGGGTTCAGCAATGCAATGTGTGTCACAGATTTGCATATTTTGTGGGGAGGTACAATTCCTGTATCTCAGATCTTCTGGGGTAGGGTAGCCACATGTCTCAAAAGTAGTTCCCAGTAGTAATATCTTCAGGCATGTGCATAAAAACATGCTAAGATGATTAAGAAGATTCTTATGAAAATCTCATGTGGAAGATGAATAACTTGCTGTTCCCCCAAAAAATAGTTTCTAAAAAAATACTTTGAAAGATGTCCTTGAGATTAGAAATCCAAAGCAATTTACAAAAAATAAATTCAGATTTTAATGCCAACTTCTAAACATGTTTTTGATGGGGTTGGGAGACTGAGGTTTCTACAGATGTACACTCTTAAATTGTCTGTTTAAAGATGACTTCAGGAATAAACATGTCTTCTGAGATATAATATCAGATTTTATGTAGGGGACAGACCAGATGGAGGAATTGTTGTTTTAAGAAATAACATATGAAACAAGGCACAAAGTCCTTCCAGTTAGTGTGTTCAGTCAGGAAGGAAAGATTCTTGTATTTTAGTTAATATTGATAGACTTCCAAATAGATCTGTGGTGGCATATATACATCAGTAACAGTGTTATTTAAATAAACAGAAATGGCAGTAAGGTAAAATACTGATCAAAAATACAAATTTTTTCCTTGGAAAACTTTACAGTTAGCTTAAAAATTTACTTTAACTGTAGACTTTCATGACTATAGACAAGGAATTTGGACTAAATGGGCTGTTGAAGTGGACTGTTAAGTGTCCACACCTCAGAAATAAGACTTTAGCTTTTTCACGTTAGTTGAAACAGACAGCTCATTTCAGTGCAGCTGATCAGAAATTTTTGAGTTCTTATAAATGCTTATTATGCAACCTGAGAAGCTTTCTCTGAAGTAAATGGGCAAAACAGACATATTTCCAAATCCTTGTAACATCTCATCTTAATTTCAGGACTAAATGGTGTGCTGTCTAGGGACTGTATGGGACCTTTCTTATTCAGTACTGGTTATCTAGATGCCTCAGTGCTTACCTCTTCCTGATAAACCAGACTACTGCTGCAAATCCATCAATGCAGCAATGACAACTGACTCTTCAGTGCCAGCCCCATTTAACCCTAGTTTTTAATGGCCTGTTTCAGTTGGCAGTTGTAACAGCATTTGCACTTTATTCAGGGATGCTGGCGTGGGATTTCCAAAGCATATGTTTCACTGAAAGCCTATGTTTCACTGAAAGCCTGCTACTTTGTGCTGAAGGTATTGCTTGGGTGCACCCTAGATCCTCCTTCACTAATATAACCTGTGCTGTGTGAAGGAGTCTAGTCTGTATGTAGAGATTTTGCAGCAGCAATACCTTTCATCTCTTATTTTCTATTTGCACACAGAAGTTGCCAGAATGGTGCCTTGGTGGGAGATCAAATGGGCCAGATGCCAGAGTTGTAATCTGTTAGGGTGACCTTTGTTGTGTTCATCCAGTCCCTCATGCATTAGCAGTCCAGCCAAAGCAGAAATCTGTCTGGCTGTACTGGTACTTGGCACTGTCTGCAATGGCTTAAAATTTGTCTCTATGCACTTGCTAAATAGCTTATTATTGTGGAGGGATAGGCTAGGGAGAAGGATATTTTCTTCTGAGTTACTCCAAAACATTTTCTAATTTGTCAAGCATATTTAAGCTGTGAATTAGTCCCTTGGATGTTTACAGTCTCACCTTGGTTTGCACTAGTGCTGAACTGAATGGAACTATATAGGATCAAGCATAGGATTTCATAGTGGGCTTTGCTGTCCAGAGCTTGGCAAATTTGGAACCAAGACACATCCTCTGAAACTTGCTGCTGCTGAAAATAGTTCATTTGTTGCCAGTTCTGTTAGACTAACTGGGTATGTTATAATTTTTCCAAAAGACTTGAATTACATTACAAAAAACCTCAGTTGTTTGTTTGGGGGTGGGGTGGGTTTGGTTGGGTTTTTTTTGTTTGTTTGTTTTTATATGTAGTGAGCTTAGGCAGCTATAAGGAGATACCATCTGGTATACAAATATACAAATCTGTATCATCATTTGAGTGTTTCCATAATTTCAGCATAAAAATTAATACTTATCTTTAAATATTTCCTCTATATAATATTTGAATATTTGTTTACAAATAACAGAATAGACATCAAACTAGGTAGGACTAGTAAAAAGCATCGAATTCCTTTGTTGTCCCAAACTTCCAAGAAACATAAAAGGTAATCAATTTGGAAATGGCATGTGCTGTAAGTTGTTATTAAGCATATGCGATATGGTAAGAGGCAGATCATCTACGAACAAACTCTAAATTCTTAATGAATTCTTAATTCTTACTGAAGCAAATTATAAATCTCTAGAAATGTCTTAAAACAGTCGTTCTTATTTCTCTCATAGTGGAAGTAAGTCTCGGAAATGTGTGGGGCTGGTTATTGAATTGATTCCCCTCTACCCCTGGCTCTGTATTTGAATTTGGCTTGTGTGGCAAGGTTTTGGTAGCAGGGGAGGAGGAGGGAGACACAACACGACTACAGGGGTGGCTTCTGTGAGAAGCTGCTTGAGTCTCCCCCATGTCTGACAGAGCTAATGCCAGACAGCTCCAACACCAGCCTGCTGCAGGCCAAGATGAAGCCCATGAGTGATGGTAGCAGGGCCTCTGGAATTACATAGTTAAGAAGGGGAAAAAAGCCTTGAGCAGCTGTAGTTGAGAATATGTGAGAGCAACAGCCCTGCAGACCCCAAGGTCAGTGCAGAAGGAGGGCAGGAGGTGCTCGAGGTGCTGGAGCAGAGACTCCCCTGCAGCCCTTGGTGCAGACCATGCTGAGGCAGTCTGTCCCCTGCAGCCCATGGAGGTCCATGGTGGAGCAGATATCGACCTGCAGCCCATGCAGGACCCCACGCCGGAGCAGGGGGATGCCCAAAGGAGGCTGTGACCCCTTGGGAAACCCCTGCTGGAGCAGGCTTCTGGCAGGACCTGTGGCCCTGTGGAGAGAGGAGCCTATGGTGGAGCAGGTTTGCTGGCAGGACTTGTGACCTTGTGGGGGACCCGCACTGGAGCAGAGTGTTCCTGAAGGGCTGCATCCCATGGAAGGGGCCCACGCTGGAGCACTTCATGAAGAACTGCAGCTCATGGGAAGGACTATGTTGAAGTTCATGGAGGACTGTCTTCCATGGGAGGGACCACATGCTGGAGCAGGGGAAGAGTGAGAGGAGTCCTCTTCTGAGGAGGAAGGAGCAGCAGAGACAATCTGTCATGAACTGATGAAAACCCTCATTCGCTGCCCCCCTGTGCCACTGCAGGGGAAGAGGTAGAGAAATTGGGAGTGAAGTTGAGTCTGGGAAGAAGGTGTGTGTGTGGGGGCATTGGGAAAGATGTTTTAAGATTTGGTTTCTTTTTGTCATTTTCCTACTCTGATTTGATTGGTAATTTCCCTGAGTCTTTTTTGCCTCTGACGCTAATTGTTGAGTGATCTCCCCCGACCTTATCTCGACCCATGAGCCTTTTGTTATATTTTCTCTCCCCTGTCCAGCTGATAGAGTGGCTTTGGTGGGCACCTGCTGTCTAGCCTGGGTCAACTCACCATTGTATTTCAGCTAGTTCTTTGGTGTGATTTTAGAAAGTGAAGTTTAGAATTTGCTGGGATATCAGTGTTTGCTTGGTTGTTTCAAAGATGATTGATGTATCAATAAAAACCCCTTCTATGTGAAAATGTATTGCTTTTGACAAAGTGCTTGCATGGGAAGCAAGTCCTGTGAAGACTACGACAGAAAAATAGGCTTAGAATAGCAAAAAACTACGAGCATGAAGGTCTTGCATTCTAGTCTGTGCTTTGCCCCCCTCACATCAGTGACTTGAGAGTGCAGTTGAGTAGACGAAGTAGATTTTCTCAAGCAGTAGAAATTGCATATTTTCCTCTAAAGCAGTTAAATATCTTAGAGCATTGGCCTTGGATATGTGAGTATTCCATTCAAACACGAGTGGGATCTGGAGTGAACCGGGATTTGAAACCTGGTCTGCCTCATCTCAAATAAGAGACCTAACTTGGTCCTGGAGGTTGTCTTTATTGACAGGATGTCACATGGAGAAATAAGTACCTGAGATTTTAAAACTTCAAGTTAGGAAAAAATACCTATTGTCCAACTGCTGTGAAATTATTTTTCCTCAGTGCAAAAGTGCTCTATATTAAAGCCAAAGTGGTGAGGAAGTTTCAAAGGTCCTCTGAGGTGGGATGAAGGATTTTACTTAACTAAGGAGTTACAATAACATTTTTAAATTAATGAGGTGAGCTGAACAAGGATTTTGGTGAAGATTGAAACATGCTAAAATAATTTTGCCAATCATAATGTTCAGTATTTATCTCCTGATTCTTCTTTAGAACCCTTCTAAGTACATGAACTTAAGAAAACTAGTACATGTTTATATGTCTTGTTTAAAGTTCAGCTGCTGGGATCTGTTTTTGGAGAGAAGAAAAAAATGTTATATTGCACTATAGAAATAGGTCAGGATTTTCTTGTACCACAAGGGCAAAGCATTTTTTCTTTATTCAGATGAAGGGTTTCTATCCCTATATCCCTTACTATGTTATCAAACATATCTATTTAATTAGGAGGTTTTTCTTGAAGGCTTTTTTTTTTTTTTTTTTTTTTTTTTTTTTTTTTTGTGATGTAGAGGTTTTAATTTTGATCTGGAGGATTTGTTGGCCACCTACTCTCACTTTTGCAGTGGAAACTGTTTATTACGGGTAGTTACATTATTACCATCTGATGATCAAAGAACTACGGATGACAAATAAACCAATAGGTTTCTTCATAAACCAACAGGTACTTCATAAAAAATGTTGTGTTCAACAGGCAGTTTTCATATTATCCTGAAAAAAATCACAACTGATTAATGTTCTTTAGTGGGAGCAGCCCTGAATTAACAGGACTGCTTGTGTGGTAAAGTGAAGCCTATATGTGTTTGCAGGATTGAGGCTGTGTGCTAGTTAGTTTATCCAAAAGCATCTTGATACCCTGCTGCATGATTCCATTTCAAAATATTATTAGTACTTCCTTTTATTATGAACAATTGTGTGTTTCCTCTTACAGGTTTCCTGGACCTTTTGTGGCCATAAGGTTTGTGATCACTCTGCCAAGCTGAGAGTCACAGTTGTCTCTTAATCTGTGAAGTTACATTGTGAGTAGAGAAGATGTAGGAAGAAGGTTTTGAATATGCCATAATGAGCCTGGAAGCACAGTGTATTTATTTGTGTGGTGGTGTACTTTTTAGCAGGGCCTAGGAGGTTAAATGTAATGTCATATGAATGCAGGTACAATGTTTTCAGGACCAAATTGGCTCACCGATTGTGGGCTACCAGGCATGCCAGTTACCATAGCAGTAAATAGATAAAATGGCCATACCAGTGCTTACAGTTAATTCAGCTTAAGCAAACTTTTGCTCACTTGAACATGCTTCACAAAATTCTACATGGAAAGGGTTTGATAGCAGGTAGCAGTCTTGAGATGACAGCCTGCTACAGTTCTGCTCTGCCAGGCTTCTTGAAGACAGGAACAGCAGTTTTTTAGATCCCAAGCTGTACTGGAGCTTTTCTTTGGATAGTATCCATATCCTTTTGTTTCTTACACAGATTTGTTTTAATGTGTAGGTGATCTAAGTGAACTGAAGCTGATACACCCGCTGCAGAAAGATGTAATGAATTTGAAGGAACACTTGGGGGAGACTTCATGTCTCAGTTTTGTTTGAAGTAACATCACTGTGAATCTAGATCTGTTATTCTAAAACTTTGAAAAAAGAAACTTTCATCCTTAACTTATTATGTTGTGCTAGTTTTGGTTACAGAATAGCAACTTGAAAGCTTCTTGAGGTGGGGCATATTTTTAGGTATTTTTTGTTGGTGATGATACCTTACCGGTTTTCTTTAAAAATTATATAATTGTAACTGAGTGACTTCTTTACCGAGTTATGAAAGCAATGATGAGTGATACAGTTGTGGGGAAGGGGAAAGAGGTGTATGCATGAATAAGAAGCTTGTGATAGTAGGCGAACCAGATCATTGTAGCACTTCATATATTAGTAGTTATGAATGCTCACCATGATATTAAAGTTGCATGCCTGTTTCTATTTTAATTCCTGACTCTCGATATCTCTGTTTTATAAGGAATTTATCTTCAGTGGAAACTTCCTAAATTTATCTCTGTAGTGTTAAACAAGACATTGCATCAATACGTCTTTTAGAAACAAAAATGAAATAATGCACATAACAGCAAGAATTCACCTCTTCTGAACACAGAAGACATGCATTCCCGTATATTAAAAAACAAACAAAAGAACCCCCAAAACCAAACAAAAAACCAAAACCAAACAAAATAACCCTCCTACCCAACTATAGTGACATTTTAATAGTTTGAAACCGTTGGAGTCAAAAAGCCATTTGTGAAGGAAATCAGTCTTCTGAGTATGTATAATGGAGTCTTCTGTTGCTGACCATGGCATAGACTTTCCCTGATAGAATCAGAAAATACTAGCATAGGCTACTAGCATAGGCACTAGGAGACAATAATAGCCATAATCAGTCTGTTTTCTGAGTGATCTAGCAAGAAGGGGAAATGAAATTTTCTGAGAACCTAGGTGAATAACTCCTAACTTAAATTATGAGTTTCCCAATGAAGAATTTTATATTAGCATGTGGCAGCTGACTAATGCTTTAAGCTGAGAGATCACAAAAGCATAGATTCTAGTTAAGGGGAGAGGGCTGACATTTAATGTTTTGGGGCTTTTTAGTTCATATTAAGCAAAACTTAACTGATGCATGTGTTTAAGCTATCTCTAGAATAAAATCAGTTTTTCTGCTGAACTCTATTACCTGTAAAATAAAATCATGTGTTGTGTGGTAGTGTTGCTGTTTGCTAGCTTTTTTCCCCCTCCCCTCTATTACAAGCAGATACTGCTTGTAATACTGCATTGTCCAGGCTGAGTTTTGGAAAAACCTATTTAAATACTGTTTATTGTCCCCTATTATAAAGAAATATAGTGGAAAAGATAATTATTTGCCATTGGCAGTTCACGCTTCCTAGAAGAAACTAGATTACTTGCTCTGTGACTGTGGTCCTTTAGAAAGGACTTGCTCAGGCATGGTAAAAGAGACCCTGCACAGTGAAACTTGCTGGCTGCTGTGCTGCATTTTAGCTTTTCTCCTGCTCCAGGTAGAACGATGATCTACTCAATTCAGCCCTGGCTGTAGCAGCGACCCAACAGACTGTGTGTATGCTCAAAGTTTTACAACCAGGCTCTAATGTATCAGAACATAGGTAGTGTTTTGAATTAAAGAAGGGAGAGGGGAGAAGTGTTGGAGCTTGTGGCCTCTTAGATGAAAATACTCTCCAAATTGCTTCAATTCCCTTACTATATATATGCAACGGAAAGTTCCACAGCTTGTATCTTTGAGGTGCTTTCATATGCAATACTGTACTACTTCTTACAGCTCTGGCTGTGCATTGTAAAGCCTCCTAAGATGATTTGAATGGTAATTCAGCCATGTGGTTTACATTTAAATTATGATTGTGACCTTACTGTGCAGTGTTTTCATTGACTGATTTGTCCCTGCTTTGTTTGTGGTTCATAGCTCACAGTAACAATCAGAGGTGAGGTTCTGCAACAGGTGGCACTGTAGGAAGAGGTAACCCCAACAGAAAAAAGTTTTCCCTATAATAGAATGTAAACTTGAAAGTTCAATCATCTAGGCAGACTCAACTTCTGGTAGTTCCTAGAATCAGAATGGTATGCTTTCTAAACTTCATGCTTTTATAATACAGGGTTGGGTTTGGGTTTTTTTTGTTTTGTTTTTCTGTTATTGTTTTTTTGTTGGGTTTTTTGGGTTTGTTTTGTTTTGTTTTTTTCTTTTTTTTTAATGGAATAAGATACGTTAAGATTTGTGGCACTTACAGTCAGCAACATGGGGTTTGCTTTGTCCTGTATGATAATTACGCATCAGGGCAAAGGTCCTCGTTTTCACTAAGTCACTGAAAGACAATTCTGCAGCCCAAAGACTAGTGGACTTCCGAAAGCTTGTGTTTATGTCCTAACTCAGAGCTTTAAAACTCAGGATTCTTCTAACCTTGTAAGTAAAGTCAGTGCGCAGCTAGGTAGAACTTCATGGGATGTTCAGCCATGTGTAAGAGTATATGAGTTTTGAAAGCGGGCAATAGTTCCACGCCTATGCTCAAACTCCCTGCGGATCCAGAGATTAAATGTTTCTCTCTCTATCTCCTCTGAGAGCTCACAGAACATGGTGTTCTTGCAGCATGTTTATTGAAGACCTATCAGATAGGCTTTGCACAAAACAAACCAGAGCTACCCCTCCCACTCCTGAGTAATAGCATAGTGGTTAGAGCATTCCCAAAGAGTGAGGACTTGAGGTTCAGCACCTTTTTTGCCTCAGGTGATTCAAAGTCATGCCTCTTGCATGCCTAGGCTCTAAAGATGAGAGAATTGGACTAGCTTTTGCACTCATTTCTAGGCCAGTGAACACCTTAAGGATTGCACGTAAAGCAGGACTAGTGCAGTGGGAAATGCTGACGGTGTTGCCATCATTAAATAACTTCGTTTAGGGAGAAGCTGAAATCACCTCAGGCTTAATAATGAGTTGAACTTGGCGTCTATCTTGTTTAAGTGATCTAAGAGCTGAGGTGAGAAAGTCAGTGTTTGGTCTTGACATTGTGGTCTTGAACAGAAGCAGGTGCCTTTTGGTGGTGGGCAGAAGGTTCTAGATTGAAGATGCACTCCTGTCTTTGGTGCTTCCTGTTGGCTAATTTAGGTGGCTTCCAACTTGACCTACAGGTTTTTGTGAGTGTTAGTTAAGGTGTATCACCCACCTCAATTATATAACTATAATAAATACAACTTTTGTGTTTCTTGTTGATAGACCAAAGTGTGATCTTTGCTAAGAGATACAGGCACTGAAGTGTTGTTGTCTTGAGCATCATTGGACTTATTTCTACAGTGTAAAATTTGACCTTCCACTAAGATATTTCTTCCTTTAAATACCATTTAAAGGCTTCTACACTAGATAATTAAACTACCTTTGTGGTGTTCCTGTGGTGAGAATGAACATGAAACTTCCAGCTCACAAGCATTTGAAAAAGCAGTTGAAAGTGGAGATGTTTTGTCATTTGATTTTTGCACCTGTTTATCGTTCCTAGTCTATCGATGATGCATAAGTACAATCCCATCCCCTGTTCAAGTAAGCATGTTTTGCTTCAGTCAGGGTCCTTTCTGAAGGTTTGAGAGCTTTTCTCTTCCCAGTAATCTCCAGACTTCTTCCAGTTCACATCCCCCACACTTGGGGGCACTGTAGGTGCATTGTTCCTGTATACTTGAATGGCTCTACAAGCTCTTAGTGAAGGGTTGAACTAGAACTGGGTGTCTCTTGAGTATTTTTTTGCGAGTTTTCTCTTTATTTATTTTTTGTTTTGGAGAAAAATGTTGTGATCTATAAATTTACATTGAAGGAAAAGAGTAGTTCTTTAAAATGTAAGACTTCATAGTAAAGTTTGGCACCTTGGACAGTAAATAATTGGTCTCAGGTGGATTTGCAACTTGCTTTCAAAACCCAAGTGCAACAAGATGTATGTAACCTGCACTAAGGCAGCTAAGTGGCTGAAATAGGCTTACAGAACCAGCAGAACAGTCTGGAGGAAGAGCAAAATAGTATCAGCAAGTACCGTACACTGTGTTGTTTTAATACAGAGTAAGGCTTATTCTTATTGAAGAGAAATGTATGCTCTTGTTGCTATTTAAGTTTTCCCATGCCAGGCTTTTTTACTTGACTGTACTGTACAGGAAGTAGATCATTACCATTAAAAGAACCTGAAGTTCTTCCAAGTTTATATTCAGGCCAATTGAAGTAAGCCTCTAGCAAACATGCAACTAGATGGCATAATAACATACATTAAATGCGCAGAGGCCTTTTTGGTTCTAATCCCCTAATTATATCAAACAATAGGAGATGAAATACATGCTTCTTTAGTGACACTGTGCTTCAACTCTGTTTAATAGAACTTCATTCAAACATAGATCTGTGTGCAGCTGAATCTTGTTCATACTGGATGGCCATGAGCATCCTGAAATGCCAGAGATTCTGTGAACAGGACTGTGAAAATCTGCAACCTGAAGAGCAACAGAGCATTTCTCTATGACTAAATCACAGGGTATGCTGCAACACTTCCCTTCATACCCAAGCTTCTGATTTTAAGGTAACTTCACATGACTGCATGTGAACTAAATTACCATGCATTTCCAAGTAGCTCATCTGTAAAACTGACTTGCCTGATTTACTGTGTAAGACATGTCCAGCAGGGAGACTAATGCCAGTTACTGTGGCTGCAGTGACAAGATTTAACTTGGAAGATGGTGGTAAATTGATTGTTTGCAGTTGTGTGAACTTACTCTTGTAACAGCTCTTATTAATGTTTACTTTGCCTTCTGTATTAAAGCATGCCTGCATGCTGTGGCATATATTCCATCACCTTCAAAACTTTTTCTTAAAAGATTTTGAAAAGGAAGGAAATGTTGCAAATGCCAAACATCAAGTGGTGCTGCAGACAATTATTGGTTTAATCTATTGGCAGTAGATTAAAGAAGATGGCAAATGATGGCTGCTTCTTTCCCCATTTTCCCACAAGACCGGGCTAGTAGTTTCCCTCACCTCCCCCAAGTGACACGAATTAGTTACACAATTCCTGGGGTGACTGTTTAGTGACCTCCTAATTGTAAAAGCTTTTATGAATGTTCAGAAGCCTAGAGTTATAAATACGGAACTTCAAAATGGTGCAGGGTTTTTTGGGTTTTTTTATTTGTTTCTGGAATAGCTAGCATAAAACTGAAGGTTGGCCTGTTGTCAGGTTAGCAGGCTTCCTCTGCAGTCCTTCCCTCTTCTGTAAAGTTTTAATCTTCAAATATCAAATAGAGAATCAAGCAACAAAACCAGAGGAAAACAAAACTCAGTCGCTTTCTTTTTAAGATTAAGGTATCAGTGTCCTTGAAAGGAGGGACAGACTCCATTCAGTCCTTTACTTGTGGATTATTACACCTAGCATTTGGAACCAGGGAATGCAGCAGTTTGTGCAAAGTAGAATCTAAAGAGATTGTGCTTGTGTAATGATCCACAGCTTGATTTCTTCCTGCTGGAAATCTGGGAATCTCCCCAGCCTAAACAATGTACATTTATTAAACTATCCCACATTGGCTTGTTTCACTGTGGGCCTAAGATCTTGCTCAGTCAGGCCTTGTTATTAGACCCAGCTGGTTGGGTAAAGGGTGATCTATAGAGGCTTGAGTGACTGTAGTTAGACCTGTGCCTGGACCAAACAGAGTCCAGAAATAGCAGAGATGTAAAGAAAGAGTAAAAAGCTCTCTGGGCTTCTACAGTTTACGTTGTCTAAATGCTGGCTTATGAGCTGTAACTTTTAGAAGAATTATGTTATAAGCTGAAGGGGAAAAGAGACATTTAACTCTGGCATTAGGTTTTCATGGAATGAGGAGATGGAGCTCTAAAAATCCCATTTCTTCCAGTAATTTCTTTTCTTACTTCTTAGGGTAGAAGATGCTGGTTTCAGTTTATGACAGTCTAGGAGTTTGCACCTCTGGCTCAAGATCCAGCCTTTTGGAGGACAGAGGCTTTTGGGCTCATCGCTTCATGTGAGTTTGGAGCCAGGCAGAGCCTTGTCCAACAGTGCTGGTGGAACAGCGCCCAGAACTGAGCAGGGATTGTAATGCATTTTACTGGCTTCTATGAAGACAGAGCTGAGCAAGTCTAGTTACTGTTTCTGGAGTGGGAAAGAGAGAGCTTGGTGAGGGGGATCAAAACAGTAGCTTGTGAAGTTAGGAAGATTTTCTGAAGCTTGTTCAGCTGAACGTTACCTCTCTTCTGCTGGTACACTTAGGTTTCCCCTTTCACAAAATTCTGTACTCCATAAAGGTTGTGAGAACATAGAGCTTTGAGAATATATTAAAAACTAAGCAGCATTTTTCACGAAGTTAGAGCTTCATGGGGGTGTTTAAATGGGTCAGTAGGGGAAGGTATGAGGAAAAAGTATAGCTATTAGTAACATAATAAATGTTGCTTTAGAGTTTAGACACCTCTGGCTGATTGTTTGGTGTTCTTGTCCTTGAAAAGTGCCCTGTGAAATATGCAGATTTCTGTAGAAAACTTTTTTGAAACCTTTTTGCCTGTTTTAGCTTTCTAATAGTTCAATTACAAAATGTAAGGGAGAAAGATGTTCATTCAGTGTTAAGACAACTGAGTATATAATATATATATAATAAACCTAATGCCTATTTTGTACCAACTGCCAAATAAAATCATATTATTGGAATGAAGTAGCATATATCCTGCTAAGGCATAACAATACATGGCAGTTAGCAATTGATCATTTCACTAAGCTGTACAGCCAGTGATCGTTAGGGGAGAGTGGAGCCTGCAAATGTCAAACTGGCAGAAATCTGGAAACGAAAGCACCTTGGATGGTAAAATCCATGCAGTAAATGTCTTTATACCTAGGTTAACTGCACATTTTTAACCAGAGGCTTTGTGCAATAGCTGTATGTCCATGTTAATTACACTTGCATGGTATTCTTGTTGAAGCCCTTTTTTGCACTTTACACCATCAAACTTATCAATGTTTTCCATATTAATTTTCTTTGAGGTAGACCATCTCTTATTTTTGATTTGCAGACTCCATTTTCCATCTCAGCAGTCTGTGCATAAATAAAATTCATGTCTGCACTTGATGACTACCATAGTTAGAATATCCTAAGCTGAACTCCTTTCAGTCTTCCTGTTCCCATGTCTCTCATCAAGTCTTCTCATTGCTCTTACTTAAAACTCTGCCATCATCTTACTATTTTCCTACAGTATCTCATGCTGCCAACTGATGTGTCATGAAATCAACACATTGTTTTTTAAACATCTGTTCAGCTCTTACTGGTACTTACTACATGAAGCTATTGATTTCTGTATTGACTGTTCAGACAGAATCTGTCTAACTTTGTGTGCCTATAAAACACATAACATACTGGGCCTGTATCAATAACAGTCCTTCCAGATTGCACGTACTTGCATCATACAGGTTGTGTGGCTGCAGTAACGCATCCCTCTGACGCATGATGGCATAACAGAAGAGTATTGCTGAGGCAGGACATGGGGGTGGGGGTGTGAGGAAATAAAGCAAACAATGTTTAACTGTCTGAAATCCAAAATGAAAGAAAAACTGTCAGTCTGTAGGAAGTCACAATTTAGTTGCAGCTCCTTGATGGAGTATGACAACACAGCTCTAGGGGCTGAAAGCAGACAAATGTAGTAGTACATTTTTAGCTGTATGTGTTTTGGTATTTTGTTTGTTTTCCTTCCAGGTTACTTTGGCGTGTATTTTTCAAGATGCTTGTGCAGAGCCTTTTTGCACTATTTCTCCAGTGCTTACTGGTAAATGAAAAGAAAACCCCCTGGTAGCATGAGTTAACTGTGTTTTGTCTTACCATTAGAATGTTATTCAAAATTTCCAGTTTGTCTGTCTGAACACGGAAGATAATCCTTGTCCCAGAATTCTTCTTAAAGGTGCTAAATTCCTCGAACAATCTTAAAACTGATTTAAAGATTAAGATATTTTCTAAAATGAAACTTACATAATACTGTAATATAAACTGTACAGACAGACAATTCTCTAATGAAATTATTTTGATTTCTTACTGAGAGATTAGCCCTGGGGTTGTGGTTATTTTGGTGTTCAGTCATTGCATTTGTGAAGTTTTACAGTGAATCTATGAACTTGTCAGCTGCAAATTCTGGTAATCAAAGCTATTGTAGGTAGCCTTTAAGATCATATCTTAACTTCAGAAGGCTTTGCCAGCTTGGTGTTACATTCCCATTCATGTGTCCTTCTGTTGAAACATGAACACCTTCATGTGTTGGTTTGTTGTAAGAACGGATTGGAAGTATAATGGAAACTTTGATCTCTCAAGGACTTGGCACATCAGTGTTCTCACTGGCTTCTCAAGACTCCTTACTAAGAAATCTTCCCCTGGCTTTTCTCCCCAGAAATGTACCTTCTGCTTCTTTAGTAATATTGAAATGGGCATAGCAGTTCTGGGGCTGGTCTGAGAGTACAGATGAGTTCTGTTCCTAGCTCTGTCACTCACCAATTTGCTGTGTGATCTCAGATGAATTAATAGCCCTATTTCAGCTTGCTTATCTGTAAAATGGAATTAACACTCTTGAAACTTTACAGTTATTTTAAGTTACATAGTTAACACTCTCGAAACTTTACAGTAATTTTAAGTTATGTGAAAAGCTGCTTGGATAAAGTTAGAGAAATGTTTAGTTGAAATTGCAGTACTTACAGTTAACTTTTATACACTACTGCACTTAAGAAAACAGAACAACATTACGTATAGATGGAATATGGTGGAAGTTATCTCGCTTGAGAGATGTAATAATTTCTTTTCATATTATGAACAGGCAACCTACAGTGCTGCTATTTGCTTTTTCATTTCAATTTATTGGCATTTCACTTTTAATTTGCTTTCATTCACTTTTAATTTGCCTTAATTCAGAATTGGCTAAACATGTTCAAGCTTTCAAAGAAACTGAATTTAAGTTATATGAGAGAACTAGAGTATGAGTAATAGAAGGAAGTGAAAACAACCATTTTACAGTCTTTTAATCCACATGTGCTTGCACTTGCCTTCCTTAGAATCCTGAAACATTTGAATTTGGTGGTAGGGTAGATATTTTCATTGAGGCACTGAGATTATTTTGCTGGCCATTGAAATGTTAGCTAGCTTTGAGAAGTAAGGATACAAAGAACGACATACTGAAAGTATAAAAGAAAGCAGGATTTGGCCAAACTGGGATCTGGCCAGAAAGCTTGCGCTTAACTTAAGTCAAGAGTAGTGTTCGAAAACAAAAGGAAAACCCCATTGCTTGTCTCGGTGTGTTTACTAGTCTCTTCAGCTTAGAAATTTGTAGTAGGCTTTACTGTAAAGCATTCCTTTAAAATGGTGACCTTTAGTGCCAGGCTTGATTGGCATACATTATGCTAGCACAACCTCAGCACAATTGCAAGGTAAGTAAGGCTTGTATGTTAGGTCTTTGTATATTTGAAGGGCATATTCTAATAAACATACTCTGCTTGCATGTTATTTCTTCTGCCATCTTAAAAGTCCTATTGCAAAGTGGCAGTGGCAGGAGGGAGAAAGGTGGAGAATGCCATCATCTTAAAACCTCCTATCACTGCAAAGCTGACCTTTTAAAAACTGTAAAATCAAGCTGTTATGCTATACCTTTTCTGGAAGGTGGATTCAAAATAATAGTAAATTTACACAGCTGCTTGCAGAAGTTCCTAGTGTTCAGTTTGAGAATGAGAGGACAAATCAAAGCCATGTTTTCCCTTACATACATGTTTTCTCTTAGGAAATTCACATGTACTTAATGTAGGGTGCCAGGCAGATCACTGCAGCTGTTTAAAATAGAAAGGCAGAAGGAACAAATAGAATTACCACACAGCTTGATCTCTGCCCCTGAAGCAGCCATTCATCATCAGCACTGCTGAGAAAAACAGCAAAGCGAGTTTCTCTTAAGAGCTGCGATTGGGTTTAGAGAGGTGGCAGAGCTGCACAACAGCCTCGGGATTGGCTGGGCCGGAACACACCTCTGGAATCTGTTTATTTCCTAAAAAGAAGATACGATCTCTTACATTTCGTCTAGAGATCTTTTATCTTGCATTTAATATCCAAATAAACTTGAGTGAACACAGTTGACCTGTTTGTAACAGCTGTAATGCTTGAATTCAGGGGATTTATTTTTGGGGTGTTTTTGGTTTTTTCTTCTGAGTACAGTGGGGCCTGTGTGAGCTGTCTAGATCTGTTTTTGTATTTTTCTGGGTGGGTATGTATGATATTGAAGAACTTTCCTGTGTCTTAACTAGAGCTTGAAGTTGTTTTTCAGATTTCATAATGTACTGACTTCAGCTTATACTGAAAGCAGTTATTCATTTAAAACTGTTTTTAAGTCTGCTCTGTAAAGTTTTGTTTACACTTGCAATAATGTCTTTCATTGTTCTTTAAATACCAAGTTACCATTCCTGATCATGTTTTAGTGAGCTGTGGCTTCTTCTTTTTTTTTTTT
>NW_009919745.1:0-30456 GCF_000696875.1 Nestor notabilis
ATTTATATATATATATATATAAAATTATAATGCATGGCAGCTGGCTGTTGTTTGGGCACTAATTCTTCACCAGGCTTCTCCAAAGGAAGCTAGAGTGCAAAAGGATTCTACTTGAAACCACTGCATACAGGAGGCTTTGAAAATACCCAGATGCGCTGCACGGCATGTGTATGCAGCATACATTTCAAAATTATTAAAAATAACCAAAAAATGCTTCCCCAAGCCTGGATCACCTTCAAACTCAACGAGGCAATCCCAGAGAGTTCAGAACTCAGCCACCGGACGCAATGAAGACTGGGGGCAGTCCCCAGTGAAGTGACACTGGGACATTATCAAGGCCTGCAAATGCAAGGGAAGGGGAGGAAGGGATCATGTCCCATGTCCCACTTTCCTAAGAGAGACTCACTGTAAAGGACTGTTAATCATGGAAGAGCCATGGAAGGATATAAGGAAAGCCCATTCAATCAATCTTCAGTCCTGCTTTTCAGTTGCGAGGAAAAGGAGTTTTACACCAAGCCCCCACAGAGGCTGGCAGCCAGCATTTGGGTGCCCATTTAACCAGCAACAGATTTAGGAAAAGCAGTAATGAACTGCATGGTATCACAGGTGTGCAAATGGGGAACTCCAGCAGCAGAGAAGCTGCTGGATCCACTGGACCTGCCTCCAGCTCCCCCAAGTCAGCACTGCTGCTCCCACCCGCCTCACCACCCTCCCAGACGCAGAGTACAGAAGGAGACACTGCCCTGACACTGTCCTTAAGCCTTCCCATACCTTATACTCATGACAGGGAGCAAACCTGCCTCTCTTCAAGCCTTTTTCCTCTTGCTCCTGACCACAGGCTTCTGGAAGGGGTGCTGAGGAAATGAGGTGCTCTTCACTCACAGCTGCTTCTGAGAAAGTGAATGAGCAAGCACACAGATTAGGATACAAGAGGAAAGATGAACTCCAGCCAGTAAACCAGACCCCTGTGTTCCCAGCAGAGCAATGAGAGGAAATCTGGGAATGCACGGGTCTGCTGACAGCACGGTAGGCATCAAGCAGGAGAGGAACAGAGAAACTGCAGCCAAGAACACAGCACCTTGCTCTAACCCCTCCATTTGCTTCCTGTATGGAGGTACGGGGCATCTGATCCGCAGTACTTGAGTGTGCTTCCCCACTTCTATCCTAGACAATTTTAAGCAAGCAAGAGGCATTTCCTGGTCCCTGGATAGATCTACAGAGGGATCATTTTTATTTTGGCTCCACTAAATACCTAGGGGCCAATCCAAAACCCAACAAAAGCAAGGGGAAGCTTCTTTTCCCACTCCCATGGATGCTGACTCCATCCTTGGTAACACTGCAGTTGCTGCAGGGCCTGTGAGATGTGCAGGAGAAACTGCTGCTTGGAAAACTAAGAGGGACAACTTGAACTAGACAGATCATGTCAGGTTTCAAGTCTGCTCCAGTTTGGCCTGGAACAGCTATGGAGATAAAAAGCAAAGGAGTGTGCAAAATCCCTTCCAGCCTAAGGGCAAAACTTGTGCAGCTCAAAGGGGAAGTCAGTGATGACCAGTGTGGGGAGAGCTACCTGCAAGACCAGGACCAGCTCAGGCAGCTACCTGGTGCAATCCACACCTTTAAGAGGGGCAGCTATGTCAGTGGAGGACAGAAAACAAGAAGAAAAAAGGTTCTAGTGTTTACATATCTTCCTTTCCCAAAGAGGGATGAAAGGGCCAGAGTTCTACAAACTTCCACCAGCTATCACAGCCAATCCTGTCTTGTCACTAGGAGACAGATGCTCCAAGGAGGCTTCTTGCCACCAGAATGCAGGGGAGATGGGAAGCTTAGACACCTGGCGATTAGAAAACCCTGCCATTGTGAGAGAGCAATTCCATCCCTGCTGAGCTTCAACAAGTATTGGCTTTGACGGATAGCAAAGGGGATGCAGGGCGCAGAGGAACAGGACAAAAGTCTTGTCTTTTTCTCCCCCACTCACTCAAGTACAGGATTGCACAACTAAGGTGAGTAGAGGGTGGGGGCAGATGTTCCTTTCTAAGCATTCAAGGCAATGGCTATAGAGAAACCAGTCTCTGGTCTAGTCCTCAGGAATCCTTATTGCTTCATCCTTATCACATTTCCCAAGGATCACAGAGATGTTAGTACCAGGGAGCTGAGGGAGAAAACTCTGCCTACATCAACCATTCAGGAAGAAGAATACAAAGCAGGCAGGTTATCCAGTTGGAAAAAAAACCCACAAAACATTTTTGGCTACAACTCCAGGCTCTGGCCAGTCACAGTCCACACCAAGCTGGGGAGGTGTGGGAGGCCAGAGCCCTAAACCCTGGAGCTTTGCTTCAATTGATTCCAGTCCATTGCTGCTGTAAGGAATGGGCTCGAGAACAGAGTCTTGGCCATTCCTCCACCTCCGCACTGCTTGTCATGTCCATGCCCATAAAAGCTAATGGGAAGTGCCCATTTCTGCAATCTGCACTCTGTAGGAAGTGATATGACTTGTGTGTTTCTGCTTCAATAAATTAAAAAGAAAAAAAAGAACCACAAAATCAACGGAAGAAGGAAAATGACAGCCTGTGCTGGCAGCTTCCCCTCCTAAAATTCATCGTCAGAGCTCAGCAAGAGGGTCTTCTCGTTGTCGCGGGCACCCGAGCAGCTGTGGGAGCGCGAGATAACGTGGCTGCCATTGCGCCAGGGGGGACCATGCTCCAGCGTTGACTGCTGGGTGTACTGCTGGTAGGCTGGGGAGAAGTTGTGGATCGCATCTTGGACAATGTCGTGGGGGTTCATGGTCTCCTTGAGGCTGCTGGAGATGCTCTTCATGGGAGCACAGCGACCTGTCAAGGCAAGACAGGGAGGGACAAGTGAAGAACACTGCTGCCATCCCCCACACCCCATAACATAAAGGTGATGAAAACAGGGGACATGCAATCCTACATCCTGGAGACTTCCAGACTTTTTAGACTTCCTTAAGCAGCTGCTGAGGAAATGCCACACAAATTGTCAAGTTTTACCAGTAGTGCTCCTAAACCCAGCCCCTTTTAGCCAAGTGAATCTACCTCAGCACCAAACGGGGAGCATGCCATGAGAATGGGACATACCAATAGCAACAACCTCCACTGCACACTACCTGTGTTGGCTTGGGTGACAACAGTCAGGTAGGGAGGTGTTCATGTAAAGGGTTTCAGAAGACAGAAACTAAGGAAATTCTAAAAACATAGGAGAAATGGCATTTGCCATTCCCACTCACTGGAAATTAGACTAATAGGCAGTATTGAAGTACCCACAGGAAATTGATCATAAAAGTGGAAAGCAGTGGAGGGCAGAGGGAAAGGAGGGGAACAGGCAGTACTAGAGGCACTCCACAGGTGGAAGGTGTAACAGGGATACCATGAAGGAAGCAACAGTTGGAGACTGTCCCACCCAAGCGCTTCACACAGAAGGCAGCTGTTTGTCCTTCTAGGACCTGCCATTTGTCTTGGCTTCCAGGCCCATTTCCAGCATAGGCTTTTGGCTCTGCTCATCTTGGGAATGAGCTCCCCAAATGACCAAAGATGCTGATCATCATGGCAATTATGAAAGTGAAGGGAGGCCAGGGTGAGAGAGCAAACTGGCTCCTTTCACAGCCCATGCAACTCTCTGGAGTGACAGTCACACAATCCTGACAGAAACACTCTCAGTTATACCTCTGCCCAGACATCCCTTGAGACAAGGAAGTACAAAATGAAATATAATCCATTGTCAACAAGAAAAATTCAGTTCTAAGTAACGTTAAGCTTGGTGGCTTTGTAACAATAGCAATGGAAAGTATCTTAGGTGAGTATTTCATAATAATCAGCCAAAACCGGACTAGTGGTTGCTGACATAACAACAAAACTTTCCAAACCTAAAAAGCCCAACCGAAAGAACATTAATAAGGATCCTTGTATAAGATAAATCATTGTAGCTGACATAGTTATAGGACTTTATGACCTTCATACAATATTTGTTGTAAGCAAAACAGGACTGTAGATAAAGAGTATCTGAAACCAGCAGATGTTCAGGAGGTGCTGTAGCTAAGTTAACTGATAAGGAGAAGGACAGGGAGAAATCACTCACTTATGTCAGCAGTGTTACCGAACCAATTAAGCTGGTGTAAACGTTTATCTACCGCGCATGCTTCAAAGACTACCAGCACAAGAGTTCAAGGAATGGCCAAGTGATGAAGCTTGTTGGAAGAAGTAAAACGAGCACCAAAGACCACTACCACGTTGTTATGCGCATGCGAAAATAGGCGTGGAATTATGTAAAATAATTCTCAGACAACTAATGTATATGCATGACGTTTACCAGAAATGTAATGAATATGTATGTTAAGCAACAATATAATCACGGTCTGTTTGATGCTTAAACAGGACACATTAGGAGGAGATATCCCCTGTGTCTCCCAGCACTGCAATAAAGAATACCTGCTCGTCAACGTAAACTTTGTTGGCGAGTTCTTAACGAGTTCTATGTATCACCCTAAAACAGCTGTGTGAGGCAGTCAAATTACAGACCTACAAGGAAGGGGAAACAAGGGACAGAGCAGGCAGTAGGCAGGCTGGGAATCAGGACAGAACAAGGTCTAGTTAAAAACCAATGGAGACAAACACACAGAGCATGCTGTACCTACCGTATGGCCCATATGATGGAACAGCTGCAACAGGGACCAGTAGCCAAAGCAAGGGAGGGGAGGAGAGACAGAGAGAGAGAGGAAATAACAAGAACTGAGCAAGACCCACCACTCAAACATCTCCCACTGTACTGGCCAGCAGGTTACCCTTTCATCACCCACAAATCTCATCTCCCGCAGCTGCAATCACTGTCCTTCCAAAACCTCTGGGGCTGGCTGGAATGGAGGGATCATCTACATTAATACTGCCCAAGGGCTGCTGGTTTCCCACACCTCTGTGCAGCAGGAAGGAATCCCTTTATGTGGAGAATACTGAATGTACTTGCACCAACGGGCATGAAAACCCCCTTTTGCCAGAGATAACATCCACCTCCCTGTTCCCCAGAATAAGATTTCCAGCAGCCCAGCCCTCATAAAGTTGTTACAGGAAGATCTTCCTCCTCTGAGCCAAACATGTTGCCAAAGTACAAATCATCTTCCCAATCCCGATTCAAAACAGAGACTGTTTCAGGCCCTGTCCCTCCTGCCTTCAGTATGTTGCACAATCTGAAGCAATGGAGTTCCCCTTTGGGGAGACAAGAAGGACAAACTCAGTCTACAAAAAGGATGCAACTTCTTGCAGCCCTCAGGTCTGCAACAAGCTGTCGTGGGTGGCATACTGGGGAACTGAAAAGGGAACAGTGCAATTCAGGCAAGGTTTCTGCTCTGCTGAGCTGTTGCACAATGAATCTGTTCAGACACCACAGGAGAGGATGTGATGTTTTCCAAGCATTCAGGTTGGGAGTCATATCAGTGTGCTGGCTGGCTGCCTGCGGGACCAGTCTCCACCCAGTATTACTACCAAACAGACACGCCATATGCATTGGCATACTTCTTACCTTGGGCATCAAGTCTTTTGTCCACATACACCTTGTACGTGAAGGCATGGCGCAGGGCGATGGCTGCAAAGAACATCTCCACGCAAATGATGAAGTCCTGATACCCAGCAGCTACTGTGCCTTCACCCACAGACACATTGGCAGAGTGGATTTTGGGGATGGCACCACACTTTTCCAAGATGGCCAAGAGCATCCCTGAACAAAGCGACAAGTTCACGTAAACATGCAGAAAACGTGATGCGTATTAACTGTAAGGAATTGGAATAGCTGTCTGTGCCTTCTGCCTTAGATCAAACTCATTTAACACAGGAGCTACAGACAAGGCACGCTAGATACTCCCACCTACACTCACTTGTACAACAGAGAAAGGAGGAATAAATGAGACATATATGTTTAAGCATGTTCAGATGCTTCATATAAAGAATGTTCAAACGATGACCCTCTTCTATTCTCAACTGACGGAATTAGCCAATTCTGTGGAATTAGCTGCTGCAGGATATACTCAAGTCCAAAAGGGTAAGAAGCAGTCAGGTATTTCTGTGATCTCAGCGCTTCCACTAGTTAGAGTGGAAAAATGAAGTAATAGAGCTTTTCATTTAAGCATAAAGCATTTTTGACACGCCACTGCAAGAAGGATGTTTCTCCCTGTCCATAGCCAGCTGGCTGAAGAATTCCAGAGAAGGCAGAAAGCACGTGACAAGAAGGCTCAAAATGATAAACTAGACAGCTTATTAGTTTGCCTGTAAACAGGGATGATGGGCCATATTCCAACAGCCTAAATTCCACCTAAGTTCTTACTCAATTAGTCTTTGAAGTATAACTCAGTAAACCAAAGTAGGACACTGAACAGGGAAATGCTTAAAGCCAATTAGTAGGAAGCACTAAGCTCAGGTGGAATTCCAGCTTTCTGAATGTGCCACCGCATTACGCATACATATTCTGAATGTCCTTCCACTCAGTGATGGTTTTGTGGCAGCACATACTGCACTCGCATGAATCACAGACATACCATTAAGATTTTATTTATAGAGATTAAAAAAAAGTACTAAAAATTTTTAGATGTGCCACTTTAATCAATCAATTGGCACCATGCAGATAAAACGTTGGCAGCTTGTGTTTTATGATTGTTCCAGGAATGCAAAGGACTCTTCATTCAAACAGCTGATTTTGCCAGGCAGATACAAAAGTGTTCACATGCACAGGAATAGTGAAGATTCAGAAACAATAAGGAGAATGAGCAAAACAGGTTTCCCATAGAAAAACAATGAAAGACAGTAACACAAATACAATAATACAGAAAGATGTTCTGGCTATTAATCACCATCTGCTCTATCAACTCTAGTGTGTGAACCACTGCAGAGAACTCTTTGTGCCCACCATGGGAAGGGAAAAGCTCACCTTGCCAGAAGGACAGGAAGATGACAGACTTCACCATGAAGAACTTGAGGACTGGGCTATAGGGGCTAAGCAGTTCACGTGTGGCAAAGTAGAAAAGGAAGAGGGCATACAGTGCCAGGCTGACAGAGATGTTGTAGATGATCGTCACATAGAGGTAGCCGCTGGTTACACTGAAAATACAAGATATACGAATGCCTGAGATTTCAGCCTGAGCTTTTCCTCTTGCCACTTGTCATTGGGGAGTTCTAAGAGTCCATTTCCTTCCCGCCTTCCTGTCCCATTCGCTTCCCCAAACACAGGTAAGAAAAACCTGAAGCCAACAGGCATACCCCTGCCCTCTTTTCTCATGTGAATATTCAGCCTGTGTTGTCCCTCTGTCTTTTCCCAGAGCCCAGCAAACACATGGACAATAAGCCCAGCTGGGCAGAGGAGGGGCAGCCAAGGCTTGCATGCTAGACAAACAAACTTACTCAAAGTCACCATCCTGGTACTTGCCGAAGGCCTGGAGGATGACTGTGCTGATTGCCATGAGAGGCTTCACCACACAGAACTGCAGGGTAGCCTAAAGGAACGAGAGAGAAAAAATGAGAAGGCAGGAGGTGCAAGAAGCTAAGTTCCCAAGCCAGCACCACGATGAAGCGTCCACTGGGACAACCCAGTAAGGCAACACAATCCAGCCTCAACAGAGTCTGACCCCACCACTTGCCAATCAGTGGGATACTGGGAAGGGAAGCAAACTCCAATCCATAGTTGCCATAAAGCTAGGCAAGAAGGTCCCCTGGATGGGAGGGGAACCCAGGTCTCTTGAGGAGGCACTTTGACAACTGCCACTGTATTAGGGAATTTGTACACACAGCAATATGTATTGACAGACAGAGGTGAAGGGCTATTATGTTATCACCCACACGACCTTTACCGAATCACCCCAAAGACTCTGTGGCACTTGGGATCAGCGCTATCCGTTCTGCTCGTATACATCAGTGCTCCTACTGGGATGAGTCCTCTCACAAAGGCACCCCATTCTTCACCTTTCTGGAGACACTGAACTTCGAGGTCCTAAGAGAGAGTTATGACCCTAAAAATGTCACCTCTGTCTCCCTGAAGGAGGCTGGAAGAGCCTGGCAGGTGCTGACCTGTGCACATGTGGGGAGGGCTGCGTATGGAAAGAAGGCAAAACCAAGCAAGAATAATTGCTTTGGATACGATGCAATTTGTTAGTGGTCATAAGACTTCAAGATGATTAAAAACCCCAGCACATGCCAGTTAGTGAGTCACTGTAAATATGTGAACTGGAAAAGGTCAAGTTAATTGGTAAACAATTCTGTCCTGTGAGCTTCCCCTGCTTCCAATCTGGGGATGTTTTAACCATTTCCCTGTAATTCAAACCACCACGTCCTATTTTTAGTTGCTTCCCTAGAAGAAGCTACAGCATATGGGAAACACATGGATGGTGTGTGACCCATCTGTGTGGGTCACCAGATACAGGCCCGGCAAAGAATCTTGATCAAGACATCTTGAAGGACACAAGCCGTCCAGATTTTACACCACAGCCTCCAGCACACCACCCAACTGCTGGAGGGCCACAGGCAACACAGACTGACTGACTGACCCACAGCTCAGAACAGCTTGGGGTAACAGTGAAAGTGGAAAGAAGGAATGGTTGCAACAAATTCTTTCAGGATGAAAGGGGCTGGAAAGAGCAGAAAATGAGCAGATGGAAGTGGGAGGCAACAGGAGTCCTGAAGATGCTGAGGATGGATAAAATGGGCAAGGTGCTTCTTCTTCCAGTACCTTCCTCTGTCTGACCATAGTGATGGTATATACTACACAGATCAGCATTGAGATGTGCTCTGTTGCCTTTTCACATCTGCCTTCCCACCTTTGCATTTACCTTAAGAGGTCTTACTCAGCAATTCTGGAAGTACTAGAAAGTGAGTCTTGGTGTCAAAAATTTCTCATCAAGGCAACATTTAAGCTCAAGTCAAGAAGGACAGAAGTATTTAAACATCCCTTCGCAAGACACCTCCCTCACGGCCTCCACAGCAGACTTAGCAGTCTGCAAAGGGCAGACCTGACTATAAGAATTGCTGCCAGACAGCAGCAAAGGAAAAGCAAAATATCCACCTGAGCCAGTTACCAAATGAGTTGAGGAATTGCAGGTGGCCAGCAGAACAACCCCCCACCAAAAAAAAAAAAAAAAAGGTGCTTCTAGTCTTCATTGTGAAAAAAACTTTCCAAACAGTCAGTGCAACCCGTATGGAGATAACTGTCAGAGGGACATGAGAAACAAGAGGCCTATGGGAAATTATTTCTCCAGTACTCATTCACCTCGATCTGCTTATGATACATTTAAAAGATAAAAGTTAACATTAGAAGCAAAAAGAATAGGTAAATGCATTGAATCAAACAAAGGGTGCAGAAGTGAAGTCCAAGAGAAACAGGTGAACCAGTATAGTGGGAGCAGATTAGAAAATAAAGTATCAAGGAAGCAAACAGGAAAGCTATGAGAACAGAAGATGGGACAGAAACAAACAAGAGAGAGGAAAGAAAGATGTGGTCCTTTGAAAAAGGCCAATTGTGCTGCAGAGATTAACACTGGGTATTACTGTGAAGCTGCATTGTACCTTTGATGTTCCTGCATATTACGAAAACACAAAAGACGGGACCTGATGGGGAAGAGAAGCCAGGGCAGATCTCTAGACCCAGTGACTGGAATTACAATGACCTGAGCCTTTTCAAAGAACCAGACCTGCTTCATGCTGTCTCCAGAGAAACCTCATGTGTTCATTCCAGCAAGTGAGCAAAGCCTTGAAACTCACCTGCTGTTTCACGGCAGCCAGAGGTGACTGACCTGGGATGAGCAGACAAGGGCTGTATCGAGGTTTAGATCTCCCCCGTTCCCTCCCCCTCAACATACCCAATTCAGCACAGGCAGACGCACAGGGTGAACAATACTCGGTTCCTCCTACAAAGCACTGTGTCACACTTAACCTCCACCCTCCTCCTCAATTCCAAACCACAACAGCAGCACTGGGAATTCAGGAGGCTATTACACAACTGTGGGGTGCCTGCAACACAACACAGCCATCTATTTCTCAGAGTTGGGACCTCTGCAATCCAGTAAGGGAAGAGGAAATAAGATTTTCTTCCCAGGGCTAATATCAGATATAGAAGATAAATTGTGTCTTTTACTAAGGCCTTCCTGATGCAGGGTTCATAGAAAATGTTATGATCATTCAAAACAAACAAACCAACCCACAAAACAGCCTTTCTCCTCAGCTGTCTCTCAAAATACTATTACAAACCCTCTCAAACGAGTGCTCATCTCAGAAGTTCAGCAGCAAAGGGCACCGTTGCCATCCCTCAAACTTCATTCACTCCTGGAGGACAGCACAGTTCCTCCAGCCCATACCTGTTTGCAGAACCTCAGGAATCCAATAGAATAGGTCTTTCCCCACAGGCAGCAAGTCCCGTATACACAGCTAGACCTGAAAGGACCAACACAAGATGACAGGGTTCAGAAGAAAGATCTGGGCTAGAGTGAAAGATTCCTATCCTTTGTCTACCACTCTGTAACGAAGTTGCAGGACCAGTGCTTTCTCCAACCATGACTACAGTTATAGCCATACCCTCTTTCAGAGATGAATTTAAAACAACATCCTGATTCCACACTCCAATCTATTTTATTTATTTATTTATCTGACAGATCCTAGAGGAAGCACACACAACCAACTGAAGACAGAAAAGATTTAAAGGAGACAGGAATAAGACAAGAAACAAAGGAGTAGGAAGGTGTCCAGAAAAGCTGTGAATCAGTCCAGCTTGCCTAAGAGGATGTGATCTGTCTCAGAGCAGGGCACTGGTAAATTATCACCACTCATGCTGCCCAGTCCCAGCAGACATTTGCCACCTGACACAGTTTTTCAGGGCAGAGAGAGGCATGCTAGATAGGCACAGAAGGAGGAAAGTCCCATGCTGCAAGCACAATAAATACTCACTCAATTGGTTTCCCTCTGATCTCAGACATGATGGAGCTCTCCCCTCCCAAGTACTCATAGCAGAGGCTGAGAAAGTTGTATATTACAAAGGCTGCAAAGACATCAATCAGAGCAAAATTACAACCAACTTCAAAACAGGTACAAGGACCAAGAGTACAGGCAACAGACCAAACATTAGCAGGGACTGCTTATGCAGCATCTTTCCCGTCAAAGCACTCAGGATTATTTTCTCTTCATTTATCACCCTACCTCAGCACTCACAAGACTATCTGAACTGGAGTTTGGCCAAGGTCCCAGGCCAGTTCCATGACTCATGCCAAAAGGGTCACAGGACCATTTAACACTTTGGTCAGTCTCTGTTTTACTTGGCATCTCTAAGATGCCATTCTTTACAGGGTTCCTGTGCATTATTCCAGGATATTACATAGGTACTAAATAACTTTGAAAAGTTATCTCTGATTCATCAACCGTATCTTATCTCATATATTTAACCTGTTAGGTGATGAACACAGTTTCTGTCTCTGAAGTAACCAGATTGTAGACATAAGAGTTGGAGAAACAGCGGGGTTTTATCAATCAGTGAAACTGTTTTCATGTCTGGCAGAGACCTTCGAAAAACAGGTCTGTGCTTCATTTCCTCAGAAAGCTGAAATCTCTTGTGAACTGAACAGGCCTCTCCTTGGGCCACCTCCTTTCTGCCTTCCCCAGCAAGCTGGTGCAGATGAGGAAGGACTTCTCAGACTGACCGCTAATACTCTGCCCCATTTTAATTCTCTTCAAGGCTCGATTTTGCTGATATATATAAACTGAGGTGAAGACACTGTGGGGAGGGCTCTCATTAGAACTACAGACATGTTTCCTTTCCACAGGACCCAAACCCACTTAATTATGCAGGGAGTAAGCCTCTACATGCACTGCCTGCCACTCTCTTGACTTGCTATAATTGCTGTTAGACTATCATAAAGTTATGAGATTTTTAGGGCAAGGACTGTACTCTTTAAGTTCGCCACATACAGCCTTGGGGCAAAAAGGCAGAGCAGGTGACCCTTCTTTCAACATTGTTTTCTATGACAGCCTGTACCTGGACGTTCCCTGGAATGCCAACACCCAAATCCTGGGTTTACCACCCAGCACTGACATAATACAAAGAGAAAATAACTTGGGACAGAAACAGCAGTCTTGAGGAACTTGGAAATAAGAACAAAAGCCTAATAAAATACAGTGCTGAGAAGCTGGCCTCACCAAGCAGCTAGTTATTAGACCTGAGGTCAATTTTCCCATGTGGATGGACTTCCAAAGTCAGAGACAGATATCAGCTCTAATTCTTCTACAAGCATCCAAACTACACCCTGGAAAACAGGTACTTAAGACTCCCCAAAACACTCACTGTCTCAAAACCTTGTATTTATGGCTTGTACATGTGCCCAGCTGGCAAGAATGCTACAGCACATAAAAGCCAGTGGTATACCTGCTTCTGTGTATGTAATTGGGATATTGTTATGCATCTGTAAACCTTGTGATTGAACAAAGTTAAGTATGTTCACACAGCAATGATTTTGTGAAAGCCCTAATAAAGAGAGAAAACACCAGTCATGGATAACTTACTGAAATAACTGTGGTTAACTCCTTTTGCCAGCAATTTTTCTGCAACTTAGCTGACAGCTACCAGCACCCAGAGGAACAAAAGCTGAGCTTTTCCTATTGTCCTCCAGTGACCCCTCCCTCTGATGTGGTCATTACAGTACCAGCTTCCCATTCCATAAGCACTAGGGAATAGATGACATCAGAGGAAGAAACCATTAGAAAAGAAAAAAAGAAAAAAAAAAAAAAAGAAAAAAAAAGGAAGGGGAAATATTTGTCCCTTCATCCCTGAAAGAAACGAATGATGACTATCAAGGCTCACCCCACCAGCAAAAGAACTCTTCTCCAATTCCTGAATTCATCAGGTGGTGCTCATTACATCAACATAAGAAAAAAAAAAATCTACTTGTGTCAGTGTTGCTGACACCCAGATTTGTACAGAAGCAGAGTCATGCGGAAGACCACCAGCAACATCTGCTCCTCCTAATGCACACTATGAAATGCCCATAAATGGCCTGAGATAGGTTCTAAAATTTATCAGTGGGGTCTTCTGCCCCATTCCCTAACAGAGTTCGTCTCCACTTCACAACCTAAAATCTTTCCACAAAACAAAGGATAAGGTGGATGGCAAAAGAGGGAAGAGAACAGAAAGGCTGTTTTAAAGCCATTTCCAGAAAAAGCAAGGGAGAGAACCTGCTGACCAAAGGTGCTTTCACCTCCACCTGTAGACTTCTTGCACAGCCCAACAGGCCGAGGGGAACTCCGGAGCAGGGGCTGCCTCCTGAGCAGATGCTTGGATGTTTGCAAACTTCCTGAGCAAACGAGGCAGAGGGATACTAGCTGTTGCTAGGAGAAGAGTTTGGCAGAGCAGCAGCTTCCTGCTAGACCTGCACACGCATGCAGAGCAGGGAAAGAAAAAACACAGGCCCAAACAAAGATGCCTTCTGAATCACATGAGTGCATTTGCCATCTGCTGCTGCATCTCAGAGCACTGTTGTGGATGTGAAGGAGGGCCTGCTGGTCCCTTCAGCTGATTAACTTGTTCACATGGCTGGGGCACCTCTCTGCAATGCAGATCTCGCCACAACAACTGCACCAATGAGACATGATTTAATGAGGGTATGGTGATAAACTGTCCTCAAAAATACACTGCCAGAGTGCAGTTTCTCCTCGTGGGTGGGCAGAGGCTTCTTTCTGGATGAGGTCAGGAGGGAAATTTAGACAGCATTTATTAGAGAGTAACCGTTTTCCTTGCATACAATAGCGGTATTACCTGCTGCAGATAACCAAAACCAAAGCAATTGTAACTCATCCTGAACATGGCATCCTCTCTCCTACAGGACTCCAAACATGAACCCCAGCATGTGGTAGCTGTGATACCCTGTGTGAGCACACAAGTGGCCACAGGAAGGGACCAGAAGAATACACTGCTAACAAACTGCATGAGGAAAACGGCATAGCAAGTGTCTTGCTGCTGAGTAAGTGCTGTTAGAAGAAGCTAACTGATACATCGCTTTATAGCAGGTAGAATCAGATTTTTGGCTTTATACCTTCCTGAACCACAGTAAAATCATAAACTGTCTCTACAGAACACTGGAGAGAAGGCTCAATGCATCTTGTCATGCTCAGAGGCCAGCGAGGAGAAGCTCAGGTTAGATGGGGATTTGAGCAACCTGGTCCAGTGAAAGATGTCGCAGGAGGGGCATTGCACAAAGATGATCTTTAAAGGCCCTTCCTGACCCAATGCATCCTATGAGTCTGTGACTTTCATTCACTCAGCAAGACATGGTCGTCCAGCGAGGCACACTGTAAAACTTTGTCTCAGTAGGTGACAGTGATGCTTTCTCCATGTTCCCAACCAGAAGCAAAAGTTCTCTCAGGGCAGAGACTTCCCTCCTCCCCCATTTTCTGTCTGACCCCTCCTTACCTTCATAGCAGTCCCGCACTGTGCTGAAGTAAACATAGTACTGGTCATTGGTGAAGAAAAGGAGACTGAGCCATGAGTCAAAGGCGTAAATGGGCACAATAAAGAGGATCCGAACAATGTAGCGCTGTTCATTTGGGCAGCTATAGCAGCGAAGGTGCATGTAGATCTGAGAGGATGGAGAGGGGAGACCAGAATCAGTGGTATATGGAGCAGAGAGGAGAAAGTAGAACTGGAGAGTCAGCTGGGCCAGGAAAAAGAAACTCTTTATGGCCTCAAGGTGATAAGCATAAAATAAAACCAAACATAACCATTATCATATGGCATTGATAAAGCATCCCTTAGTTTGCAGAAAGGGGGGAAAAAGGAGTGGAGGCATTTCTAATCTAGCCTCTTATAGGGTATTAATTTACTGCTATTATCATCCCCTTGCCCATATTCTTTTGTTTGTACCTTTTTCCCTCAGTTATCAGCCTATATTCCTGCTAACCTGTCTGAAGTACCTAAAAGTTTATAACACTGCAGGCTGCTTTTCCCTGAAGAGGGAAGGTGCTGGCACTTAAGCGCATGCTCATTCTAAACACACTCACTCTCTTGGCAGCTTTGGATGCTTTCAAGACTTTCACCTGAAACAACCTGAGAGAGCCCTTCACAGTGCTGCCAAGAGCTGATAAGCTACAACCCATCTGGCTCAAAAAGTGCCATTCTGCACATCGGTGACAGCACAGCCACAAAGTGTCAGCCAACAAGGGAGCAACGAGCTCATGCAGCGTGCTTGAAGGAACCATGCAGACACACCGCTTGTCTGCTTGTTTTGTCCAACAGTCTGTACACGTGCCAATCTCTACAAGTCACTGGCTGTGGGGAGCACACTGTCCCCACCCTACCACTGCTCACAGTTTGTTAGCCATCATTAAACCCCACACCTAAGACGCTTTCTCACAGACTACCCACCTCCTGGAAAAGGTATTGACCACAAGCATACCCTGAAGATGAGCACTATTCTGGCCTAGTAACATGGCCAGAGCTACAGCCAGAGTTGTGGGTATGCTCTGTCAACCGCAGAGTGAAGCAGAGGGCACGTTCTCCAGAGGCAAGGCCTCTGTATGGCAACCCTCATCAAGCTGCTGCCCCAACTGCTGTAATTAACAACAGCTAGTTTATGACATATGTGCTTCAAGACTGACAGATTTTGCTGCCTGAAGAAGCACAAGCACTTGCTTGAAGCTTCACCCTGCATTTTGGGGTGCTGTGAGAATTCTCCACAGTCTAACAAAACATACACTGATGATCTCACCTTTCCTTGGAAAGGGAGAGGGAGTTCTCTTTCCCTAGCTACTTGTTGCTCATCTCTCCCTGCCTCTTGGCCAGATCTGATCAAAATCAACTGAAGGGCTCAAAATACTTCTGTCTCCTCTCCTTAACTCATGAGGAGCTCAAAAAAAACCTCATTTCCCGAGGAGAACAGGTTGAAAATAAACTAACAAACCTTAGGGATATTTTTTCCTTGTGACAATCCCAGTGACACATCTGACCCAGCAGAAGGATAGCTGACACCGGAGTTCAGATGACTCCAAGCTTTGCCCTTGGGATGCCACAAGAGCCCTGCGATCCATGCGCCTACGAAAGCACAGGAACTGCTGCCTTGGAAGAGGACAACAGTGCGCTTCAATCAACAGCGTCTCTCTGGCACTGACCTGCATTGGTTTCTGCAGAGAAGGACATTAATGCCTAACTGTGCAATGCTATACCACAGAGGAAAGACTTCTTCCTACCCTCAGCAGGTGGCCAACTTGACAGGAGGATCCACGGCACTTGTAATTGTTACCCAAGCTGGTGAAACTGCAGGTGTTAGTCTTATTCATCAGTGACTAATTCATTTTTGAACTTCACTAGCCCCTCTATTCCATCAATAGGCTGTAGTTTTCTAGATCCTAGTCATCACTCTGGAATCTACAGACCAACAGGTACAAAACACAGGTTGATAAATAACAGGGCTTGCGTTTTCCCACTGTGTTTTTCAGTTCACATGACGACCGCATGAAAGAGAGGTATGGAACAGGATGCAGGGTTTGACTTGCTCTGACTCCCAGGACACCTGCCCCAGAAAGAGGGGAGGGGAGAAAAATTAAAACATTTCCTGCTACTCTTTTCCGCAGCAGAGTTCAGCCTGTGAAATCTACTGGCACAGGAGATCAAAGGAGGTATGTCAAACAACAGATGACCACAATCATTTAGCTAGCAGCTGACACAGTAACAAAATGGCTAGATTCAGCTACTAGACCTGGGAAAGGATGGCTTGAGATAACACACCTTTCTGCAAACACTCAAGAGATGGCCAAATGTTTTACTAGTTTTATAGAGTTTGCTTCCTCTCCATTCACATTATGGAGATGAAGCAAACTCTCTCAACCTGGGCAGAAAAAGGCCTTCTTATAAAAGTTACCACCTTGATCAGTGCAGATAATACACTAGACCCCAAAGAAGAGGTCCTGGTACTGCTCCAGAGACTGCAAACCCCCATCACACAGCTGTGTGCAGCAGGGATATGCCAGGGGATCATATGTGTTCTTCAGTATGTGTGGGGAAAAGAAAAGGATGAGAAGCAGGAGTGACAGGGTTTTACCTGATGGCAGGTGATGAGCAAAGCTGTCCATACAAAGAAACCTGAGATAGCCTGAGCAGCAGTGGTCATGAGGAATACTGGCTGCTCCACAGCCGTGGGGCTGCCATCCTCCGGCATCCAGGAGAAGTTGGGAGCCACAGCTGGAGTGGTGGCAGTTGACCCCAATCTAGGGGCTGCAGTGACGTCAGTCATCACTATCATGGTGCCTTTTGGTGTGAGGTTCCAGCTGGGATTGCTAAAGAGCCACCCACAAGCCAAGATCTGTCAAGGAAGAGAACCAAAAAGAAGTTGAACCCAGCTGAAAGGACTCAGGACCTTAACAGTAACAGTACTTTGCATCTCTCACATGCCTTTCACCAGGCTGCTCACATGCTTTACAAACAGGACCTGGGTAAGTCTGCCAGTGCCACCCCTCGTGATACAACAAATCATGCGGTCCTCGGGAACCTCTCACAACACAGCCTCCCCAAGACCATAAAACACTGCCTCCACCATTGTCACCACCCTTCTGCAACGAAAAATATTTAAGAACGAGATGAATACAGTATTCACCTAAGATCAGAAGGAAGTATCTAAATCATCCATACTGGAAGATGACAGGCATACCTGACTTAGCAGCTCTACTTTCCACAGAAGCACTACCTATTCTGCTGTGTCCTGGTCTTCTTAGTCTGCCAGAGTCTTATGGTTTCATTTGGAAGGCAATAGAACAAGCAGCCACAGGCAAGAAGAACAGGCACCACAAAGTGTCACTGTGCAGCAAGGTGGAAGGAAAAGCCTCCTTATTCCTCTCCAGCAAGGAATCCCCGCCTCTCCTACTGCCATTTTTAAACCCAACTCAGCACAAACCACCTTCATTGGAAGGATATGCACTGAAAGCAATGCCTCACTAGAAAAAAGAGCATGAAAGGTGATGTTTTTACCAAACACTGTATGGCATGATAAACTTAGCTGACCCGTCGCTAATTCTATTAACTTAGCATGTTTTTTTACATGATGTGAATTTAACCTGACTGGCTTTTAAAAGCCAGCTGACCCATGAAAACACACCCAGAACACAAGGATATGCAAGATTTCAAAGTAGCATGACCCTTGGTCATTTCCTGGATGAAAAGCTATTTTCTTTCAATGGAACAAATTCTTGAAGGCCTAAGATCTAAAGTAGCCATGGTTCTCAATTTGGTGGTAAGCAGGATCTAATGTGACCTCTGGACTGGAGGAAGATAATCCACTTAAACCGAGATCACAAACAGGCAGCCATTGGTTCTAGCCACTAGAAGAGCTGCTTCTGATAAAGTTCTAGTAAAGACATGGTTATCAAGGGGAACAGCAAAATACTGCCTCCTTGTGATAACCTCCTAATAGTTTTCAGGATACCCTTTCTGTAGAAGTGCAAGACGCAGCTTTTACACAAGCCTTTCAGATCAGCAGATGGAAAGGGCTTTAGAAAGGCCAACGATCCATCACTGCAGTTTACAGCTGCAGCGGGGAAGCACACGTCTGTCATTTACTGACAGGTCCCAGCAGAACATGAAAGAGAACATACATCCACAGATGAACTCCCACAGCCTCCCCTCACCTGAAGCCACAGTACATATCGGGGAACAGGCACCCAGTTAAACCAGAGGGCCAGGAGCAAATAATTTCCATGTGCACACTACGGTGTGCAAACGGCCCCTCCAGCAAACGCTTTTCCAAACCACACACTTGCACCAGCAGTGCACAGCACTCTGATTTTACTTAGGCCACATTCCATCTCATTTCTGCTTTCTCCCACAGGGGAAAGAGAACAAATACAAATCCTGGGAATTACCCAGATTTGCTTAAGCAGATATTATCTTACTACAGAGGGAGCTGCACAACTGTAATGCTTTAATTTGCAAAATAAACATCAAACTTGGCTTTTCTTTGTTCTTTCCAGTCATTCTTTTTCCAAAATATCCCTGCTCTCAGTTACAGCTTTCCATAACTGCACGTACTGAACAGTAATTCAGTTACAGTCCTAATCAGTACAGGAAATGTAACTGTTAAGCTTTCAGTTTCAAAGCACATGCACACACATTACATACTATATCTAAAAATTCGGAAAGCTCAGGGCTGGGTGGAGATGTTGCAAGGTAGTAAGGTTTTTACTGCTTTGAGAAGGAAGGGATTTCTACCCAAGTGACTTCTGAAGAGACTGAGCACTCACAGTGCTTAGAGTGCTTCCACTAAGCTCACAAAGGGCACATCTAAAATGAAATCAGAGCTGATGCACACTCTGTTAACCTAGCTCTAATTAAAGTCCAGCCAGCTGCAGTCCTGCACATCCCACTGCACTTTGGGAGCTATGCAAGAAGGGAAGCTGCTATGCCCTTTCTAAAGTTCACGGCAGAGAGGATCTCTACTGCAGCCCACCAGTGGCAGGAGGGACAAGACCTGAAGCTCCATGGTCCAGCTAATCAAACCACACCGACAGCACAGACTCAAATGCAGGGCTGGTAACATCAGCAGAGCTGAAGATCTAAAATGGAATTCCTCTGCTTCTCTGCACTCATTTTAAAAGACCCTGAAACAACAAAAAGTGATCAACAAGCATTTTGATGTGACAAGGGTTATGTGTTCAGAAGCAAGGACGCTTACAAGTGTAACCTTAACACTGCCCCCTTGTGATTAGACATCAACTGTCACCAATTATACGGCTATGCATCATTCTTTGCCCGCTCACAGTCATTGAAACTAATAACTCTTTCCAGCACTGTGTTCTGAAAGAAACTATACAACCTTCATTAATCAGGGCTCCACTTCTCATACCCCAAACCCCAATCCAGCTCATCCATTAGCACCCCTTACTGCTCCGGGTTGTCCCTGAGAACAACCATTTAATGGCTTGATACTTTTTACTGGTTATAAGCATCAGCTCGCAGTTTATTCTCCCTGCTAGTGAAACACGAAGGAACACTGAACTCCCAAATCTGCAAAATAGCATACACCTTCCACATTATCCCTTCTAATCTCCTAAAGTCCCACACACCATTGCTACAGTGACAAGTATAAGCAGTGCACAAAGCTATTATGAAAGATTACTGAATGCAAGAAGCTGAAGCTGTAAGAGCAATTCTGTACTATATTTAAAAAACAGGTAATAGCATAGATGACTGGAGCCTTAACCAGGTGAGGGGATTTCAGCTCATTCACTACCACCAGCTCAGAGTCTGCTTGCTCCTCTCTTTCCTTTTTAAAAGGAGCATCATAAGGGAAGGCTGTGGCAACTGTCTTAATAGGCCTTGTTTCCATGATGCCTCCTCCCCACCACGCAACAGGATACAAGCCCAACACATCATTAGAACAGGCTTCCAGCAGAGGTGGTACCTGGGAGCATGTCACAGCAAACACGCTGCCCTGACAAGCTACATAAGGAGCATCCCGATGTAAGCAGGTTCCTTCTTACCTGACACAGCAGATGTGTTTTGATACTTGTTTCTTGGACACCTACCAGCATCACAATCCCTGTCAGTGTCAACACATACCTTCCTGCTCCCTCTCATGCCCTGGGAAAAGGGTCTTTTCCAACAGCCACAAAGCTATTTCACATTCACCTCGATTTTCTCCATTTTGTTACCCCAGCTGTGCAACAACCTGACAACGGTTAGAGCTGTGAGCTCTTCTCTGTGTACTCCCCCCAGCTGCCTGTACTCCTCTGTTCTTTCTTGCGCATTTTAAGCTCCTCAGGACAACTATCTTTTTGTTCTCTGCCCGTACAGTTCCCAGCACTGCGAGGCACCAAACCATGAGGAAGGCACTTGACATTACCATATGGCAAATTAGGGGCATTTAGAAACCTCAATTATCAATGCAATGCAAACCAACGTAACGCATAACAAATTTGAAGAGTTCCTTACTCTTCTGCCATACTCTGTTTTCTCTGCCCATCACTTTCATCTCCACCTCATCGCTTCCATTTCAAGGGACAGTAAAGTTAGTTGCACACTTAGTCTCCCTCTCTGGAGGACTCGCCTAAATACATCAAAGGAAAATACTTCAACATCTACATTTCACTCTTCAAACTTTCCCCACCTCCAACTGATGACCTTGCTGCCCCCGGAGGTAACCTGCAACATAGCAAGTCCCAAACAGGACCAGGAGAGAGAATAGCCAGGAAAAGCACAAAACTGGAAACACACAGAAAAGCACATGTGGGTAAACATGCAGGTTTTCAGATGGAGGCTTAGGTGTACTTCAGGGATGGCTGCGGGAATCTGAATCAGCTGGTACAATTCCTCTATATGGGCTACATGAGCTTCAGGCAGTGCTTAAGCCTGCATGAGGTCTATACCAAAAACCCCAATCCTGGAAGGCAGAGATGACCCCTCCATCCCCAAGGAGCTGTTATGTATTCTTACCCAGATGCCACTACAAGTTATGCACATTAGAGCAAGATAAGACTCTCTACTGCTACAGGGCATTAGCTTAAACACCAACCTAGTACTGGCTTAAACTTACCTAACAGATCTTCTGAAAGTACTTTGGGAGTATTAGGGCCTGCTCTCAATGCAAGGAGAGAAAAGAAAATGAAGCAAAGTGTGTGCTATTTCACAGAATCACAGACTAGTTTGGGTTGGAAGGGACCTTACAGCTCATCCAGTTCCAACCCCCTGCCATGGGCAGGGACACCTTCCACTAGACCAGGTTGCTCCAAGCCCCATCCAACCTGGCCTTGAACACTGCCAGGGATGGGGCAGTCACAGCTTCTCTGTGCAACCTGTGCCAGAGCCTCAGCACCCTCACAGGGAAGAACTTCTTCCTAATACCAAATCACAGTCTACCCTCCTTCAGTTTAAAAACACTCCCCCTTGTTCTGTCATTACCTCCCCTTGTAAAAAGTCCCTCTCCATTTCTTGCAGGCCCCTTTTAGGCACTGGAAGCTACTCTAAGGTCTGTCCCGAGCTTTCCCTTCTCCAGGCTGAACAAGTTCAACTCTCTCAGCCTATCTCCATAGGAGATTTTTATCAAAGTAACTATCCTGATTAAAAGCTAGAGACACAGAACACTGTAACTGAGATTCTTGACAGGGAAGGGGCTCCAGCCTGCATGGGGACCAGTTCTACTAAAGACACCACACTCATGTAAAGCTAGCAGGGATGTGTCCACAGGACCTGCATCCACAGGAAAACAGCAGCACACTAAGTCTTGATCAGGAGCAGATTGCCATTCCTGTATCTTCTGGAAACAGAGGCCTTCTGTCTTTAACATTAACATGGCAGCTTCTTCCACCAAAAATAAACTCGGAACAGTAAACAGATGGGACGTGGCACAAGTGAAAACAAAAAAAACTTCATTTTTGGCTTGCGTAAAGGCATGGAAAATGTTACCACCAAGGAGGAGCTATTTCTACATAAAGACAAACAAACATAAATATGCAAACCCCATTTCTGATGCAAAGAAAGCGGGTGCAAGAGGAGGGAAGAAACGTTCAAGCTTAGTCCTTTGGTTCCTAGGGGCACTTCTGAACGCATATTCAAGCCTATAGTGCAGTACAGGAGGAGTGGGCTGACTGCTCTGAGCAAGACCTGACCCGTCACGCTGCTGGCGGCAGCGCGCTCGCTTTGCCCTGGTGTCAGTAGGAAAAGGACCCCAAACGACGTGACTCTGACGCCGTTCTCTGCCATCTGCAAACACAATCTGTGTTTTTAAAATAGATCATCTCCTCTGAGGCTGAAAGTATTTCATTTCTAAACTGCTGAGAGAGCAAAGAATGATACACAAAGCTATCCCGTGAAAGAGTCTTAACAGCTAAGCCTCCTTCTGCTGTACAAGACACGATCCAACAAAATGTGCGTGACCTGGCTGCAAGGTTCTCCTGGAAAGCTACAAGGCACGAAACCTCCTTAAAACCTACTCCACACTTCCTGTAGTTTTAAATATCCACCATGCTGAACCCAGTTTCTGTTAAGATACCACAAAACCATTTTCCATTCCCCTCTTAAATTCTTATGTCTCCAAGAGCTGTTCCATTAAATTTTCCTTACTCTGGACACAAAATGACCAATGCAGATGTACTATGCAGTGGATGATTTAAAGTCTGAATTTTCTACACCTACTAGGTCACAAGCAGGAGTTTTATGGTTTTCAGAATGTCCCTAGACTTACAAGGACTACAAAAACACAAGACAAAATGCTTCAAGATTTTAGACTATTTTAATTATAAGAATGCCTAGAATTGCCAACTAGGATCAACTCTTTCCATTGTGCTAGATATATACTGCAAATTCATAATTGATTTAAGGTCTTTTCAACACCCAAAGGCATGGCATCACCAGTTGATCTGATATAAGGTAGGAAAAAAAGGAGGTAGAGACCCAGGGCAAAATAACATAACACCACACAGTAAGAAACTCACTGGTGCAGCTCAAATCAGTAGTAGCAATAAAAGAAAATAAAATGCTTTTAAATTTATTACTTATTAAATTGCTTTTGCTCCCTGGAGTGGCATCCAGTTTACTTAGCTATGAAATATAAAAAGGTCCCAACAGTGCATTTTGAAGCTCTCCAGCAGCACTCCCAAAACAATCTGTGAGTTAAGTATGTGACCTGGCACACAATTTTTACTAGTGTAACTCATTTCCATTTTATTACTCATGCTGGGCAAAGCTTTCTTAATGTCAAGTGGGTGAAAGTCACCCCACAGCACGCACTTCATACACAGGCACATACACAGAACTCCAAACACACATGAGCAATATGATGCTCAGATAGAAGACGGGCGTTCGTCAAGATTTACCAAAACAGCAGTTGAATCTATAGTTACTGCACTTTGTATCAGCCTAATGCACTTTTCTGTCTGCACACCAAATTCAGATGCAAATGCAGGGTTATTTCTCCAGAGGAGTGAGCAGGCTGAACGCTGAAGAGGTTTTGCCCAGGCACAATTTCCAAAACAGCTGTCAGTACAGTCAGTGAAATGAGAGAGAAATGTCACTAGGACATAAAACCAGCAGCATCAGCACGAGTGGAGCAGGAAGACCAGTAGCCTCAGAAGCAGAGGTAGAGGAGTCAAGCACCCAGGAGGACCAAAGCACAAGGCATGAATACACACCCACTAAGCCATGCTCAAGACACGATCCAATGCTTACGTACACACACATAAGAGCATACTATACACACAATTTAACCTTCAACAAGGCCCTGCAATTTCTTTTCTCATTTTAAGGAAATTAAACTCTGAGAATACCAAAACAATCATCTCCACTTCCAGTCCACAGAGCCCCCACCCATTTTGCTAATGCACACACAGTGATCCAAAGAGAGAGCAGCTTCCCCTCCCCGGGCACCCATTTAAAAACTCCGAATCAACAATAAAACCCTTTTACCCTGAGCCATGCAATCTTCTTTCCAGAGTGTTTTTCTGCTCTATTAATTTCTGTTGTCTCGTTGTGCTCACACAGCCCTCCTCCCCCCATCCTCATCCTCCTTTTTTTTTTACTTTGTGTACTGACTCACATTGTGATAGGTCAACATCCAAAATCCAGTCCCGTTTTTGGAAAGGGACAGGAAAAAGAGAGATGGGGGAGGGAGAGGAGGAGGAAGACGGATGTTCCCCAATCTTCCAACTGCTCCTTTGAGAGGAGGATCAAGCACACTTGGGTTATGCACTGCGTCCCATTCCCATATTCTCACTCCACACAAACCAGTCAGGCCCTCTGCTCCCAGAAGAGAAACACGGAAAGACTACAAAGACATTCTGCAACTGGCAGAGGGGAAAGAGACTCAAGAAGAAGGATGTGTTGCAAACACTTGTGTCTGGCCAGACAGAGGAAGTTTGATAGCATTTTCCAAATTCTCAAGGACAAAGTCAAATCAGGACTTATTCCACTACCACTCTCATACACCCTTCCCCACCTCCAAGTGGAGGCAACAGTTTTAAAGTTATCACAGGGTAGTTACTCTAAGAAGAATCAGCAGTCAAACTCTACAGCAGGATCCAAAGCCGCTGAACTTCCAGCAGTCACACATGAAGGGAGATTTTTTTTTATACTGGAGCATACTTTTCCACACAGAATATAACATAGAGAATCTATCAGATCAGATTCATACTTAAATTTGCAAGTAAATGTGCTGGAAGAAGCCAGACATCTTATCATAAGCCTAGGGAACTGCGCAGCAATGCATATGAGGAAGATGGCACATCTGACTTCCCTGGCAATCATTGATGCAAATATGTAGCAGTGATGAGCACTGCAAAAATAAAAATGGTGATTCTCAACAAAGCACCCAAAGCCACCCACTATGAAGCCATTCTGTAATTGCTAAAATAACATCTGATCTGGGCTTTTTTGGTTTGTGGGTTGGTGCTTTTGCTGGACTCATAGAAAGGTTTGGGTTGGAAGGAACCTTAAAGCTCATTCAGTTCCAACCCCCCTGCCACAGGCAGGGACACCTTCCGTTACTCCAGGTTGCTCAAAGCTCCATCCAGCCTGGCCTTGTATTCCTGGGAGAAGAGAATTCCTCCCCACACAAAAAATGCCAAGCCCTAGATATATCAGCATCACAGCTTTCCCAGTTAATGAGTGAGCCCAGGCACAGCACTTCCCTTACAGAAAAGCTGCCTCTGGAAGCTCACAGGCAGAGAGCAATGCCTGGGGGAGGAAACCATTCTCACTCATGCTGGCTAAAGCACAGCATCAGAGGGAGAACCCTACCCAGCATCCTCCTCCAAAGGCTACTTACACCACAGCAGTGGCTGGAAGTTGCTCACCTTTTCCCAACCTGGCACCAAAGCTGACCAGAGGTTTGCAGGGAAGTCACCAACACTGTCAGAAGCTGACAGATGCCAACAGCTACTAACCCATAGTTGAGTCAGCAACAGCAATGCCTTTTCTCTATACTCGCAGGGGCACACCAAGCATCCACCTGAGAGGGGGTGTGCTTATAAAAAGACAAAACTTCAACCCAGTTTTTTCCAGACACTGTACCATTAAATAACCCAGTTGGATGAAGTTGCCTAAACGGGAATTTATATGAATAACTTCTAGCTGAAAACTCTGCTGTGAAATCAGTGCCATCACAAAGCCATTGGGACAGGGGAAAGAAAGTCTGAAAGTCAGGAGAGTTTGGAGGAGGAGAGGGGTCACTCCCAGCTCCCACAGGACAATCAGCTGCAAATAGCTTCACCCACCACTAATCAACCTTTCCTGGCACAACTGGCAAGGAGGAGAGAAGGTGTGGTGGGCCACAAAGAAAAATTCACTCTCTTCTAATCTGCCTCCTGAGGTGACTGGCTTGGCCAGGTTCATTTTAAGTAACCTGGACAGAGAGAGGCACAGCTACTTACAGCTCCTGCTGGCTGGGCATCTCCTGTGCTGGAGATGACCAGGCAACTGCAGGCTCCCAAGCAATCAGCTCAGCAGCCTCCAATAGCATCTATGTCATGTTTCACAGGCTGCAGAAGGAACAATGGGCCAGCAAGGTCAGCTTTTAAGGTATTACTTCATCTCCTCTCCTTCTCATAAACCTCACCACTGCGCTAGATAACATGCTGCAGTCATTTTCTTTGCTTAACCAGAGAGACTTTTTTTTACCTTGTTGCCACAGAGTTGATCAGAGGCCAGATGCACAAAATACCCAGGCAAGAGAGGAATTACAAAAAAATGGAGGCTGTGACACCATCTCTCTATGCTCTTGGTCACTCTCCATTATATAACATCCTCAAATAGCTGATCCTTTCGGTATCATCAAACTCCCAGGCACTGTGACTGTAAGGCAATAATAGCAGTATTCCCATCCTTTCAATTCAGACACATATTGAGGGTGGGGAGACAAATATCCACATACTCCATGGGTTAAAGGACATTCAGCGCTGCAGGTAGAACATGTAAGTTATCTCCCTTTTCAGGTTTCCTGTAAATTACGTCTCTTGAGGGCTTTAAAGACCTGATCACACAGCTTCTGGGCAGCCTGCCTATATAATGCGTCTTCCCTGGGCACAGCTAGCTCGTGTTGCCTTCCCAGATGTGGTACTTACCCCATCACAAACAAAAACCGCATAAAGGTTGAGCTGATTTTTAAAGACTAGAGAGAATCTGGCTATAAGCAAGTACTCCAGTCACCTGCCTCTTCCTAGAGGAGGAAGACTCCAAGGCAAGATTCCTGGAGGATGGCTGCAACTCACTGCTTCAGCTGGCAGAATTTCATCTCCAAAACCTTCCTGCGGAACTGCTGCTCTGACAACGTGTCCACTTGCTCTCTCCCAAGGTAGTCCATAAGGGGGGGAAATGAAAAATGGCACAAGGCGGGGGAAGGAAACAAAAAAACCCCACTGTCCTGGGTGCAGCAGTAGCAGTCATTTTTTCTCCTCCTTAGTAGCTGGTGCAGTGCTTAAACCACGACACCCACCAACACCAAAAGCATTTTCAAAAGGGTGTTTCCAGTCCAAGCACTATCATATTTTACAGTTATTTTAGCTAAGTGTTTTAATCCATCTTATCATGGTGTCAAACTGCTTTCAGAGCCCCAAGTGTCCTGATAGGGTGTAATGTCTTGGCAGGAAACCACTCTTCCACCACAAGAAAGCAAAGCCCATAGAGTTTGGGAAGAAGCGAGAACAGCACACAAGACACACACCACTTCAATACAACAGATGGGCAAGTCAGCACACAAAACTCAAAGCCGACACTATTCTCCAGAACACCTCAATTTTCCAAGGCCTCAGTGAGCACCATCAATCAGAAGCTCTAAAACAGAGACAAGCTTCTGCCCCCAACTCTGGCTGCTCTGTAACAGCAGCAGCTTTGTTACGCGGATAGCAAGCAGCAGTGTGTAGTAGGAAATCTCTACTGTACAAAGGTTAAGTGCAGTTTCTCTCTGAGGCTGTACTATTCTCTTGATACTGCAGACAGCCCAAGCTGTACATTCACGAGTGCTTTATAACCTTGGGTTCCTCAATTTTAGCCTGAAAACCCCATGAAAACTAGGTGTAGCACAGGCCCTTCGGAATCAACAAGTCAGGGAGTCCCCATTCCTGGAAGTGTCAAGGCCAGGTTGGATGGGGCTCAGGTTGGTCTCGGGGAAGGTGTCCCTGCCAATGGCAGTATGGGCAGGGATGGATGAGCTTTAAGGTCCCTTCCAACCCAAACCATTCTGTGATTCTATGATTTGCAACTTCATATTTTATCTTTGATACTTCGAACAATGCAACACTGGGCTCTTGAAGCAGCTAGGACCAAATAACAAACATCTCCTGAGGAACTCACTGCTCCACCAGCCATACCTGCAAGAGCTCAAATATACACTTTGAGCTGCTGGAAAATGAAACAGGGACTTCTGCTAGAAGGAACAGGCAAGAGCTCATCTCCATTGCCACAAATATAAGCCAATTAAATACAGATCCAAAACAGAAGGGGAAGAGAGTGAAAAGTAAGTTCCATCACATGGAAATTAAAAGATCACTGTCTTAAGTCAAATATGATTATTAGATGTTTTAGTTAACTCAGCAGTAGAACTGGGTAGAGAAAGGGACTGACATTTGGGAGAAGGGGGGGAAGTGTTTCAGAAGTTATTTTAATTATGAGTCAAGAAAAAAAATCCAACCCACTCTTTCTTTATCTACAAGAACAGAACCTTAACCCCACAACTGCAAACCACAAAAGCTCATCTCCCAGCCTGCTACCAGCAAAGGGGCAAACAACCTGACAGAGAACAAGGTAGACTTCTAGCTGGATTCTGTCACACCACTAGAAACCAGCCAGCCCAGAACGCTTTTGTTATGTCACACCACCTAATCACACTGAACTTGATTTTCTGACCAGCTTGTACGTGTTTAAGAACCTCCCCTTTCTAACTGCCACATGCCCCAAGGAGAGGGGCAAATGAAAGTAGAAGAGATGCCCGAGTGACTGGGAGGCATCATTCCCCTTACCCCACATTTCCAAAACAACCCATTCAGCACTCTGAACTGATTGTACTGACCCAAGCAGAACATTTTACAGCAATCACTCCTGCTCCAGATGGAAGGGGAGCCACCTGCTGCATACATGTCACCTCAGGTTTACAGCACAACCATAAAAACAACGGTGTTAAGGACTTTAAAACTGCTCCACCAGACCAGAGCAGATTCAAAGTGCATTTTCTTGGGGACAATGGTGAAAAAAAGAGCCTGAAGGAGGCCTTTATGGAACACCTTCACCATAAGAAAAGCTGTCACTAAAGCCCTATTGTTTAGTACTTAGCCAGCCTCCTAAAAGCCTGAGAGTTTATTTTTTTCCCAAAGTAACACCCAAATACAAACCTTCAGTATTAGAAACCTGAATAACATGAACGCTTCTAGAGAAATCTCTGGTCCCTTTTAGGGAGGTTCCTAAGCTCTTTGACTCAAGGGTAACTTCCAGCAGCACAAGCTCAAAGGAACAGCTAAGTCTTGTGTTAAAAAAAGCCAAAGATTTATTAGTGGGATATACTTTATTACATTTTCATCGATTGTTGTCTTTGTCTCATAGGACAGGAAACAGGCTTTTCTATTCATCCTATTACCCTTCGCTCTAGTATTGATCAATGCCTTCTATTTCTCTCTTCAGCAGAGGTAAACAGTCTTCTCTCTGGGGAAGCCTGTCTAGGTCTTCAATAATTACTCCTGTTCAAGCTCCTTATGTGGCAAGAACAGTTACAAACTTTCTGTAAGCAGGAACCATCTTCACTATTTCCTCCAGATCTCCCACTCCTCCTCCTCGACAGCTTCACAGTGTTTCAGGCAGCTTTCATAGCCTGAAACCACTCCAGTCCGTTGCCTGGATCACAATTCACCAGAACCCAAGCACACACATGTTCTTCCAAAGCCCTCCTTCCACTACACACTGCAATTGCCAATACTGAATTAGCCCTCATGCAGCCATTGACATTTCAAGCCACCATGATCACCCAAACAAGACCCATCATAATTCACCCACAACACAGGAGCACAGTAACAGCCTCCCCACACACCTACCACACACCTATGGTGTCCATCCGCCCGTCCAGCCCGAATCAGCAGAGGCACAGCAAACACAAGCCTGGTGCCCACTACCCTACTGGAGCCAACCGGACCCTTGCAGATGATGACACCCACTTAATGCTGCTGCAAAGCGTGACAGCACCGTGCATGTGTGTGTGTGCGCACATGGGGAGACGGAGCGAGCTGCAGCAGGGACATGCTGGGGAGAAGGGGGAATCGCGTGAGCTACGTGAAAGGATGGAGGGTTGTGGGGAGGCACAGGGGATACGCGTGTACGTATGGAGGCCACACGAGGGGAATGTGCGCTGCGGGGGCATGCTGAGGGGGCCGCGTACGTGGAGAGGGAACATCGGGGGCCGCACATGGGGAAAAGGAGGGGACGGGACACCCGCACCGGGGGAACGTGCGCGGGCTGCACAGGGGAATGATGAGGAGAGCTGAGGGG
>NW_009919746.1:0-12946 GCF_000696875.1 Nestor notabilis
CACTTGGACAAGAGTTGCCAACCAGTCTGTTGGCAACTGTTCCAAGGACCTGTGAGTCTCTCAGAAAATCTTCAGGACTTCTGTTTACTTTGCATTACCTAATTAATCAAAAAACAACACCAAAAGTAGTGACAAAGAACATGAACTTCATCGGGAAGAGAGCACTCAAATGACTGATCAACAACTAGCTCCTGCAGCCAGGTATTTAACCCTTGGACTCAAAGATAGCTTAGAGTTAAAAGAAGGCCTGACCACTTTTGAGGCCCACAGAAAGGGCAGGTGAGTGCCTATGGGACCAGACCCTTGAATCCTGTGCTCAGTTCTGCATCCCTCACTGCAAGAGAGGTGCTGAAGCAGGTGCAGAGAAGATCAATGGAGCTGGTGAAGGGTCTAGATTGAAACGAAAATTAAAAAATAAAGCTTAGATAAAGATTAAAAAATGTAAATATAAATGAAAATTATGCTAATCCCTGGAGCCTAAGTCCTGCTTTTAGGGAGTCCTCTGGACATTCACTAAGGTCTCGAAAGATGAGTCTGGAGCACAAGTGTTGTGAGGGAACTGGGATTGTTTAATCTGGAGAAGAGAAGGTCGAGGGGGGATATTATCACTCTGTACAACTACCTGGAAGGAGGTTGTAGTGAGGTGGGGTCGGTCTCTTCTCTCAAGAACAAGTGACAGGACAAGAAGTAACAGCCTCAAGCTGCACCAGGGGAGGTTTAAACTGGATATCAGCAACCTTTCCTCACCTAAAGGGTGCTCAAGCATTGGAACAGGCTGCTCAGGGCAGTGGTGGAATCACCATCCCTGGAAGTGTTCGCAAACCGTGTAGATGAGGCCCTCAGTGACACGGGTTAGTGGCGGTCTTGGCAGTGCTGGGGTAATGGTTGGGCTTGATGATCTTAAAGGTCTTTCCAACCCAACTGACTCTATGATTCTAAAAGCTGTGTCACCTCGGTAAACAGCAAACTAAAGCACTTAGAAGTGATGCTGGTCTCTCTAAGAATTTTACCAATCACATGCCACATTAAGAAACGTATCACTGTGGGATGACGCTGCCTGTCTGGCTAACAGCCCGAATTCACAGCGGAAAGCCCCAGTGAGAGGGTCTTCCCCCAGGTTAAAACCAAGAAGCCTCACCACCGTGCTCCTCATGGGTGTTGTGATGGAGCCTGGCACAGAGACCTGTGGTGGCCAGCCAGGACATGGCCCCTGCAAAGAAGTGCGGCACTACTGCCCTGCTGTGCTTTTGTGAGGAAAAGGGACATAAGGATGTCACTCTGTTGTTGAAAGTGAAGTTCCAGATGACTTAAATCTTAAAATGCACTGTTTTGATTATGCCTAAATTCCATCACAATTATTTCCACCTTTCTGCTTTTTCTACTTTTCTACAGCAGTAATAGTCCTACCTCCCATCTTAAAGCATTAAGCCTTGCAGTAATAACTCTACTGTTATCTTCTGTTTCAGATCATCTTTTCCTCAGGAATCTCCATCTAGCTTTACCAGGTAAGCTGTGTTTGAAACAGTGGCACATTATTATTCAGTTAAGAATTTCATTTCCCTGAAACGTGATTTTAAAACCATGGCGCCTGAAGCTTGATATGTCTTTGCACCCATGTGTACCCAGCTACGGAGTTTCCTAAGCTGAACTCTAGGCTGTACATGGGACTTCAGCAGAAGAAAGACCACACGATTTTCTGCCCATGGTGGCACCTAAATAAACACTCCAGACTTGAGAACAACAAGGACACTTGCAACTTCCATGTAAATAAGACAGGGAGTTGCTGCAGGTCTGAGAGAGTGACAGCAAAGGCCTTGGGTGCAATTTGGCTTCCAAAGGTGGTCCTCTTACAGAAGACATCAATCTATTGCCCTGCCGCCTGCACTAGGCTGGTGTCTAGCATGCCGTGCTGCAAGCTGCTATGAAAAACAAGGGAAATAGAACGTATAAAGTAAGACTTCATGAAGAGAAAGAAACATTGGCTTGCTGTCCTGGGGTCTGTCTGTGAATGAAATCAGTTTTGAAGGTACTCATAATAGGGCATAGGTAGGGAGGTTGCAGGACAAGGTTATTTTACCATTTTCTAGAGGAGTGATTTTTTCTGTATTTTTCTCTGTGCTTCTCTCTTCTGGCTTTCTGGGACACATACGAAAGGAAAGAGAAGTGATTGAACTTCCTCAGGCATCAGTGCTTTGTGACATCAAAATGATACTTCACTCAGAGAAGACTGATTCTGCTTTGGAAATTTGCAAATTCCCTCCACTTCCAAACATCTGTCATCAGTAGCCAAATGGTTAATTTGCATTTAAGCAATTGGTGGGCATCCAAATTCACTTTCATCAAGGAGTAAAGACCATTCACAATGCTCCATGCTCAACTGCTGCAACAGCTGCCGAGTAAGATTTTGTGTGTGTTTTTTTTTAATCACAAACTAAATAAAGCATGAAGCTGCAAGATTTAAAACAAGAAGAAATTGTCCTGTAATAAATACAATTTAAAATACAAAATATTCGGTAATAATAGCCATTCACACAGTAAAATTCTATAAAGTTCCAGATAGAAATCCAACATGATTTGAGCATCACCCTTGATTCAGCCAGGGGAAATACATGAAGCAAAGAAATCCCCAGAAGCATGTGCTTTCCTGGTAGACGTATTCATTCAGTCAAAGGCTATTAGTGTCAAAGGTTCAACCAGGCAAAGGTTTATTTCTTGTGCTGAAGGGAAGTTCTGAGTACATAATATAATTGGTCAATTCTGGCCTTGAAAACAGAGGTCCATGAAACATCTAGGACCAACAGGGGAAGAAACTACTCCTTGAGCAAGGACAAAGCAGGAGCTGAGGACCACCACAGCACAGGCAGTGCCCTCACCCACCCACCGCTCCAGCACAGTCCCACAGGACCTGAGCAGTGCCCATTATCAGCCCCCAAACAGGTGTTATGATGAACCAGCTTCAGGGTCCATCCAGAAAGACTGGTGAGGAGATAGAGCCAGAGTTGAGGCTGTAACATAGTTCCAAGGTCTGTCCAGGAGCCATAATGGAAGATAGCTACAGCATAGTGCAGGCAGGCACCCACTATTCAGTTCAATCACCATTGAGAAGGGCTCTGCCTTTCAAGGGCTGTTTGGATACTTGTTAGGTAACAACTTAGCCTTTTCCTTGGTACACTAAACATGCTCATCTTTCTCAATCTCTCTTCATAGGGCATGAGCTTTATGCTCCTTACCATCTGGTAGCCTTCTGTTGGACCCTCTGGTTCCTCCACATCTTTCTTTGGACTTAATGTTCCAAGTGTGGGCTCAGATGCACTGAGCAAGAGGAGACAGGAACTTACTGGGGTCTGCTCGCCATGTTTCTCCTAATGTGATCTACTCTTCAGTTTGCCTTGCTTGCAGTGAGAGCGCCCTGACAGCTCATATTCAATCAGGCATCCACCATAACCCCTAGGTCCTTTTCAGCAGAATAGCTGCTCGGGCAGTTGCTGCCCTGGTGTGGAACTTTACATGAGTCCCTACTGAGGTCCCACAACAGGTCTTTGTCAGTCCCTTTCTTGAGGTTACTGAGGTCTCTCTGGATTGAGGATCCGCCATTTGTCTCTTCCACTTTCCTTACTATGGTATTACCTGCAGAGGTGCTGAGGGTGTACTCTGTGTTCTCCTCCCAATCACTGCTAAAGGTGGTGAACAGTATCAGCCCCTGTACTGACTCCTGGGCTGTCCATTTCCAGCCACAATGAAATCAGGTGATGAGCCACTGATCACTATACTCTGAGTGGCAATCCAGCCAGTTACCAGAAGTCCTTTTGTTTACCTTATATTTCCCCACCTTCCAAATGAGAGTGCTGTAGGAAACACCATAGGGAAGCCTCCCTAAAGTCAAGGTATTTCCAACACCCCTTCCTCACCCGCATAACCAGCCATTTCCTTAATGCTCTTTGCTTGGTTTTTCTCAAGCTGAGTTTTGGCTTTCTCTGTTTAGTGTGCAAGTACCTAAGCAATGCTTTTAAAAGTTCTCTTATGTCAGAGCATAAAACGCAGCTTGTAAAAATCCCTGTTTTCCTCCACAATGGGCTGATACGTCTTTGAGTTCTCTAGAACTTCTCTTTATAAATCAGCCAGATTTCTTGAGCATCTTTCTGCTTCATGCAGAGTGAGGCAAAACCCATTCTCCAGGTAAAGCATCCCAATTACTGCTCACCTTCCCAGCCTCTCTCCAGATTTCATCTTGAGTCACTACAGCGCATTTCCTGAAAGTCCTCAGGAGGTAACAGCTGGCTTTAGGACAAAATAAAGACAAAGAAAAAAATCATTGTGTTACACCCCATTTAGAATTTGACTGCCTGGTTTTCATGAGCAGTGGTACAGAGATCTTTAAAGCTGCAGATGGACAGTTGCTAGAGCTGATTTGTCTGTGGGGAAAGAAGGGGAAATTCCCAGTGAATTCTCCAAATGTAATGGTTCGTTGATGTCCAGGTTGCTCATGTGGTATTTGTAAGAGGAAAATCCATTTTTACTTGTCAAATTATTGTCCACTGTACCAAATAAAGTGGTGGAAGATGTTATTTGTCATGTTGCCCTTGGGCTGTGATTAGGGCTAGCAGTCCAGCAGCATTCCTCATTCACGCAGTAATCAACCCTGGTCTCTGCTGTGGGGAGCTGTGGCAGAGATAACAGGAAATATTCTAGACTCAGAAATGGTACCATTTCTGTCTCTGATACACTCTGTGACCTCTGTAAATGCATCCCATACTTCTTTTTGTCTTGTCTGCTAAGGTTTTGTGTTGAGGATTGCTGGTGTCTACAGAAGGTGGTACAGGTGGCCTTCAGTGTTGGTAAGCACTCATTAACACTGCATCATTGCAATAGTGGCAAGATAGCTGCATGATCAAAATCACCATGTTGAACCCAAATAAAACAATGCTGTATGGTGTATGCTTTTTGTCCAGATATTAAACAGGCAGCAATCTGGGTTCTTGCTTTCTTCCTCCTGACTAATTCCCCCATACAATCCTCCCTTCTGTCACAAATGGGCTGAATCCATCTTAGTAGTATTCCAAAAGGTTTACGGGAAGAACATATAAGGCACTAGGGGAAATGCTGTCGTTAGAAAACCATTGCTATCATCAGTCCTACTGGCACAGAAACGTCTATTGACAGACCAGGAAAGCGGCAGCTGGGACTGCACTCGGACGTGGGGAACCAGGTGTTCCTCCTCCTGAGATGAAGAAATGCAATAGAAGATCTCAGTCAGGCTGCAGGGATTGCAGTCCAAATAAGAGCTATTAGCAAGCTGCTCTTTTCTCTCTGCTGTGATTAAAGTACAAAAATAAGTCTGTTGCTGGCTCCAGTGCAAAGAGGTTGAGCTTTAAAAACTCAGTGGCTGTGGGGAAGGGGCCCTGTGCCTTTAAAGCCAGGTATGGAGGAAGCTACAGCTCATTACTTTATTTTTATAGCCATTATTATTTTCTGGGTTGTTTAACAACATGCAGATGTTTGAAGGGCCTATTCAGCCTTCAGCAAACAAAATACTTTTTTCTTCGTCAGTGACTGCAAGATCTTCAGGAAAGGACAAACATTCTCCCATGCGTGTGGACAGCATCCAGCACACAATAAATACTTCTTGCATATTAATGATTGGTATGAAAACTGGTAGCAGCCTGACTTGGTTAATAACATTGTTCTTATTGACCAATTTTAGATGCTTTTGATCTGAAGAAGTGAATTTTAAATATTTAACAGTGAATCTTCAAACTTTATTTCTTTAATATCCAAAGCTGGATTGAGCCGCACTTCTATAAAACATGAGAATAAATTATCTTAGCCATAGAAACAATGTTTATTTAAACCCTAGATTTATTTTTATCTAAAGAATCCATTATAAAGCTATGTCAGGCAGCTTTCGGAAAGTCTTTTCAACATTTTCAGCATCTCTATTCAGACAGTAGAACTTGTTTCTTATCTCTTTTGTTTTACCACCTCTAAGAAAACAAAACAAAACCCCACCAAAATCACACAGCCCACTGAGAAACACTGGCATCTGGAAATCCTAGATCTTCAGTTATGAAAAAAATTAAAATATAATATTGTCCTTACATATAGACACACAAGTTTCTGTTTAAAATAACTTGAAAGTCACTTTGAAATTCAAGTTCTTCATATCTGTCAAGAATATGAAGCACAAGAATATTCAGCACAAAATTGACTTACAGCTGATATTCTACTAATGAAGTCATTTAGAAAGTCTTCAAATAACTAATTAGGACCCCAATTTCTGTTTTCAGTTTGTTGGCTACTGCAGACTGTAAGTTACTTCTGAAAGTGAGACTAGGTCTCTTGAGCACGTATGAATGTAAACACCCAGCATAATTTCTCAGAACAACCCTCTTAATCTCCAGAATACATACCCCTCTTCCCCCTGAAGAGGAAATATAATTAATGTTGTACAAAAATAGAAGCAGCAACAAGGCACAGCATTTTTGGGCATAGAATGGGAATTAGGACAAATGAAAAACAGAGGTTCTGGGTTGTGGGGTTGCCCAAAGAAGTGGCAGATGCACCATCCCTGGCAGTGTTCAAGGCCAGGTTGGACAGAGCCTTTGGCAACATGGTCTAGTTTGAAGCATCACTGCCCATGGCGGGGGGATTGGAACTAGATGACCTTAAGGTCTTTTCCAACCCAAACCATTCTGTGATTTCTATGGTCTTGTTTTCTGCCAAGTTGGGATGGAGAGATGAAGACAATTTTTCATAGAATACAATATTCTGGGTCAAAGAAAACAAAGTGTTTTACTGAACTACATTTCTGCATTGCTATGCATGGCCCCATATAACCTCCATGTATCTTGCAACCAGCCCAGCCAGGGGGGAGAGGCTGTTCTCTGAGGAACCAAAACCAGAGCACAAAATGGGATCTAAACTACAACTGCCGCGACGCAAAGCAACTGCCAGGCAAGGCAGTTATACATCAGAGTAATTGAAAACATACGTCTGAACATACGTTAATCCAAAGATATAAAATACAATTTGGTTTGGGGGGAAAAAAGACATTTAATTTCAATTCCATATTCCCCTTCAAGGACTTTTTCAGGTATTCAGCAAGCTGAAATAATTTCATTGGGAAACCCCTTACCAACTTTTATGGGGAATGAGGTGCCATCAGTGTTCTGTGTCTGTATCTGCATATAGTGTCATTAAATGACCATCATGAAGAGCCTTAGATGTGGTTTTTAGAGGACAGTAAAGCAAGTTACAATGCTCAGCAAGGGCTTTCTTTTCCCCTTTTGGGCAACTAGAGGTTCCAAAAGTTGTCACAGATGTGGATGGCTCTTCCTTACCATCATCTACATCTTAGAGTTTCCAGCTGGAAAAATGTGTAGAGGACAACACTGTTACCAGGAGGGACTGCACCTCAGGCTTCAGACCCACTTACATTTTAAGGAAGCCCTGCTGTTTTCCAGTGCTTGACCTACTTAAATGCATTTACAGAATGAAGCCCGTCATGGTAGCAGGGAGTTTTGGAGATTAGCACTACAGGAGTGCTAAGTCTTATGAATAATGGACTAACAAATGCCAGAGAAGTAGGAAGATTGGAAACCCAGTATCTCTGTCTCTAAGGAAAAGACCCTTATGCACAAAGATAGTTGGTTTTAATTTAAATGGAAAGAGCAGCTTTTATTGTTAATGTCAAAAAAAGGTAGGAAGTCCCAAAGGATTGCACAAAATGGATATCCCAAAATTCAGAAACCATGCTTCTTCTTCAAGAATTCAAGGATCTTTTTCCACATATTCCTTTGGGAATTATTATCTTAATTTGACACAAAATTATAAATTCTTAATCTTTTAATTATTGAGGCTTACAGATCTGCCATCTGTGTTACCCACCAAGGGTTTTTTCCACCCACTAGTAGCTGTGCAAAACACGGCAGTTCAGCTCACTTTAGAGTGCTTTTTATTATGTCACAGTGTATTTCTCTGTCTGGAAGTCTTGCTAAAATACCGCTCTTAAAAAAAATCTGAGGAAATCCTGAGAAATCCTGGTGAAATCAAGGAATTTATTCCATTTAACCTGAGTGGATAACTAATCAACACAGACTGTAACTGTAACTTAACTGTATCAGCCTCTGAGCCCCTTGATTTGTATGGTTTTCATTCAGCTTGTGGTTTCCAGTCCCATGCTTTCCACTCAAAAACATTTTTGCCTTCACAACTATCAGCTGCAGTGAGTCAAGTGTACAAGAACACTGTCCATATTTCCTACCTGAGGCTCATGAAAAGTTTCCATTCTACAAAGTTAAAAACCTCTGTACATACTGCAGCCAGGAGTCCTGTGATTCCCAGAGATGTCTGCAGCAAGGAGGCAGATGTGAGGCAAAGACCTCAGGGTCTGGATCAAGAAGCGCATGGCCAGGCACAAGCAGAGCTGCAGGAATAAGGATGAGGGCCTGTGCTGAAATGCAACCCCTGAGCGAAGTGGGAGGCTCCCAGCGAGGCTCCCAGCAAGTCTCCCACCGTGGCTCTTTCTCTGGCATCTAGTCCAGTGTCACCCAGCCAAACCACGTCACAGCTGGCCTGGAGCACCAGTGCTGGGGGGGAAGCCAGAGGGTTAAAAAAGGAAGAAAGCAGTATCTCTTTGACCACAAAGCTCACCGTGACACCCATTATTCCTTAATCTTCTCTAAAGCTCAAACTCTCTTATATGCAAACAAGCATCAGCGTGTTAGAGGCAGAAGAGCCAAAGACCTTTACGCCTTGTCGGCCACATTATTTCCCAGCGGGGCCATCATGAGACTCACATGCAGAGGCGCAAGGAGGCTGGATTTCGCTGTTAATTCGTTTAAGGGCACTTGTCCCAAGCCGTGGAAGTCGCCGCCGGGTGTCGCTGCCCGACGCCTTTTCCCGGCCCGCACCGGGTGAGGGACTTGCAGTTGCAAGCACCCCTTCCCTTTGACGGACCTGAGCAGTCAGAAAACCCTTACTCTGCGCGGCAGACGCCTTTCACATCAAGTTAAATACTTGGTATCTGTTTGCAGATGGTGTATGGAGATACCATTGACCCACCTGGAGTTGGTCCCGGCCATGCTTAGGTTATGCAGGCACCTGAGGGCCCCCAGCATTGCCAAAAGCTCCTTTTTGGTTAGCCAAAGTCTTTTCTGACTTTTGGCTGATGGCTGGGGTAGATTCATCTGCCTGGTTTGATGTGTCTGGGTTTTTATCAATCCTACCCTTTTTTGGAGGAAAGAGGCAATTACTTGATTTCAGTCAGGAAAAACTCCTTTATGTAGAACAAGCTGGTCATGCTGTCCTCTGCTGTTTCAAACTTGCAATGCAAGAACTAAATGCTGAAATTGCTTTACATCTTTTCAACTAAGAATGGAGAAAGAATTAAGTTGTTTCTGGTAGGAAAAAAACAAACCTCAAGCCTTCCCACATCTCCAACCAGTTTTTTTCTTCTTTGATTTATTTTTCCCTCATGGAAACAACTAGTTTCCCTCAGCAGAGATCACAAGCTCTTCCCCATTTTCGAGAGGAATCTTCTTATACTTTTGGCTCAGTACATATCATAAAAATCAATCCTCCCAGGCATTCTGAAAGTTAGTGGAAACTATAGCTTATTCTTAAGTGTCCTTTTACAGACTAGTGCAAATCAAAGATTGGGATATCAAGGATTTTAGGCTGGAAAGTAAATAGAAATAAAACCGAGACTAGCTTACGGCTGGCCTAAATTTGCCCAAGGTGGGAAATGAAAAAAAAATAACCCTTAAAGCAGTTTATCCCCTTTCCAGAACTGCATGAGTCAATGTCAAGTGTTTGGCTGGGTTAGCTAAAGGTAAATGAGAGTTAAAAAGGGCTGGAGGATTTAGATAAGATAGATGGCAACAGAAAAAAAGAGAATACAAAGGTTTTCCAGGAAATTAAAATCCATAATACAAAATCCATAATACAAGCAAGATAGAGAACCTGGTTTGGGTCTTAATGTGAAGGGCCTGAGAATTGAAAGAGAAACCAAATGTGAACCTCCTGTAAAGCAGGGAATTATACTGCCATTATTGAGAATGTTTCTCTTCTATCCACTTTCAGGAAAGGTCATTAAAATAAATCTTCCTTGGCAGAAAAAGAAGCAGGAGGAAAATAGAAAAGCACAATGAAGCAAAAATAATTAAAGCACATTAAAAATATATTGTATTGTATCATATCTATGAGTGTTTTCCCTTTTACTTCCCTCTTGCCTCCTCTGGGACTGTTCCCTGTTCTGTTTGTTTGAAAGAGCTCCTGCCAAAATGGAAAAAGAAGTCCTGGTCAGAGCAAGCCTTCCCTTACATCTGCCCAGGCTGAATGTAATGCGCTTGGAAATATCCCTGTTCCTAATACTGCTTCATAGTGGACAAAGTTAGGTCCCTCTACCAGAGATTTTAGGAATCCAGAGCTCCAGCCAAGGCAGAAAACTGGCTGTGGCTTTTCCTGTGTGCAGCCAAGGCTCAGAATTTTCACACCTGACTGACAAACTCTTTCTTAAATACCACCACGGATTTAAGAGAATCCAGGTATTTTGGTTTCTCAGCAGTTTAAATTGATGAGCAGAATGGCTACTCTCAAGTGTAGAGGGATATTTTGAGGTGGGAAATGGCAGAAACTGATAGAAGTGATGGAGTGGGTGAGTAGCTGTATGTCAGAGGAGGTCATTGCTTCATAGGCAGTGATGCTGCCTCAACCAAATCAAATCAAACCAGACCAAATCAAAATTTGGCTTTGCCAGTATATTTCAAAAGTTGCATAGAGCTGTACATCCAGCTCTAATTATAAGGTCAGCACAAGTGCTGAGTGGAAAATAGACAATTTTTGCATGTTTTGTCATGATATAACAGAGAAAAACAGTACAACCATTTGAAATAGAACAGAAAAAATGGAGCAGAGTTGACATTAGTTTGCTTTTTTCTCAGTCCTCTCACTTTCTGACCAGTGCTATAAAATACAATGTCACACTTTAAAAAGGGTGCTTGTTTAGGTCTTTTTTCATGCTTCCAGCAGACTACCTTTCCCTTTTCTGGGCCTCCAATACCACTTACCCCGACCCTATATTGGAGAAGGTATATTCTGCATTGGGGTACAGCACACATTTGAAAAGAAAATTAAGTTTTTGCAGTCCAGGGAGTGACAGATTGTTAATAATCCATAATACACAGGCTTTCCATCTGCTATTATTGCTCTCAGGTCAGTTTGCTGTAGGAAAGCAGGAAGGAAATAGAAAGCTTCAGTGAACACGAACAAAAAAGCTTCTATAAGCCTGCAACGTATACGTGAACTCCAAGCTGCTATTCCCTGGAAATGCAAAAGTTGGCTCTGCTTATATTTCTGGTTTTACTAGTAAATTCCTCCCTTTGCAGGAAAAGCACCAGACAGACCTTTTCCATACAATGGTCTCAGACGAAAGCACAGCCTCAAGTGCTTTTGTTCCTGGGAAGGCATCTCCTCCCAGTCAGAAACCCTTTTATACCTCCAAAAACTATTTCTCTGCTGCAGATAAATGCAAGTGTTCCCCCTCTTCAGCTGTTTCACGTACATCAGGCCTCTCCTAGCTTGCAATTTTGACTGCAAGCTTATTTTGAAAATGGAAGATCTCTGGCAATGTGAAAATCCCTCTTCAAATGGATGTGTGTTTGGGGTTAGTTATACAGGTAACAAAATCACAGTTTTGGACCATGAGTTACCACAGCAATTCCATGTCACTGTTGCAAGCATCCTATCAATCTTATGAATTAATGTTTAACATGATTGGGAAAAAAGATGCAATGACATATGTTAAAAATGTAGACTAGTTTATGGCTGCTGATAGAAGAAGAGGTATAACTGTTTTCAAAACACTTCAAAGAAAATCCCTTCCTGTATCAAAATGATGATTTGATTCAACCTGTACCATGGAATAAAAAGAGACAAAGAATTTGACATTTGGCAAGAAGCCCTAAAGAGCTATAGACTTTTATCCCCTTGCCTAGTGTGCTGCTGAGAAGTCACGTGCAGGAGGGGCCGGCCCTCCTGCTTTTTATAAGACATGTTTGAACGTTGTTCTCATGAGGAAGTACAAGGGGCACTTCTTTTTTATTGCAAGTGCAGTGCCTTTCTTAGTATAAGCTTAGGAACATATGTTCTGTTGAAAGACTGAAAATATTAAATAAAAGAAGGGAACGTAAGTTTTCTGAAGGGAAGTGCTGGGCTTGCAAGGCTGGATCTAGCCACTGAAAGAGGAGCGGAAAGAATTGAGATCAGATGGCACAGAGGGTTGCTGGTGCAATAGACCTGTAAGGTAATAAAACCCCCTTTCTTCTCTGAACTTGTTTTCTCTTGTATAATGTTTGGTTGTCTATAATGCAGTACAAGACTCAGAATCTTCATTGTATATGGATTAAATGGCTCTATCTATCGCTGTAAATTTAGGTACCAAAGAATGTACTTTCAGGTTTAGCCGTAGTATCAAAACCAAAAGGAACTGCCCTGGATCTTTTAGAGCTGCCATACAAGCTTTGCTGCTGTTGGCTGGCTGGTTTTGAAAGAAGAGTTTGACGTATCTAGCCAAGGAGAGCAAAGGCTTTTTCTCCTAACCACACTGCAGTTAGCTCTGGAAGGTTGAATTTAAAATTTGGTACCACCCCAATGTATTCATGTAGACCTAAATCCTCACCTCCTTGTTCTTATGTTGGGTAGGCCCAGTTCTAACTAGGTCACCTCTTGCTGGTAATATGCATTCATTTACAACTGAAGGAAACTCTAATCCAAGCAAGTAAATGGTGGAGGTGATTCAGCAGGTGGCATACACCCCTGAAATCATCAGTAAGCAGGTCTGTTGTTCCCTTTTTGCTTTTTCCCTTTTTTCCCAGATCTTTGCTGCACTGTGACTGCCGATGTAGTCTACCGGAGGTCATAACTACATGCCTTACCATTCCTTCTGGTG